>NC_058519.1:275485082-275785082 GCF_904849725.1 Hordeum vulgare subsp. vulgare | reverse complement strand
AGACCCGTCTTTCTACAGATGCGGTTAACTGATATGCTCAAGATGTCTCCGTATTCCAAGTACATGAAAGATATCGTGACTAATAAACGGAAGATACCAGATCTTGAGATCTCCACCATGCTTGCCAACTACACATTCAAAGGTGGAACTCCTAAGAAACTTGGTGATCCCGGAGTGCCCACTATACCTTGCTCCGTTAAAGGAAACTACGTAAGAACTTCCTTATGTGACCTTGGAGCCGGTGTTAGTGTTATAATGCTTTCTCTTTATCATAGACTTGAGTTGGATAAGTTGACACCCACTGAAATTTCTCTGCAAATGGCCGACAAATCAACTTCTTTCCCTATCGACATTTGCGAGGATGTGCCTGTTGTGGTTGCTAACACCACTATCTTAACAGACTTTGTTATCTTGGATATTCCCGAGGACGAAGCCATGGTTGTCATCCTCCGAAGACCCTTTTTAAACACTGCAGGGGTTGTTATAGATTACAATAAAGGCAATGTCACTTCCCATGTCAACGGTAATAAGCACACAGTGCACTTTCCGAAGAAACGATATCAAGTACATTGCATCAATGCTATCGAAAAGACTTCATCGATTCTCATTGGGAGCTTTGAATGCCCTATTCCTCGTATCAAGATGAAGTATGATTTGCTTATTGGGGAGATACATATCCCCATTGAGGTGACTTAGTGGCTATTAGAAAATTCTCCGTTCTCTCTTGCGATTCGAGAAGGTTTTGTCATGAGGACTTGATCAACCCTATTGACGGATTTCTTTCGATGACCATGAAACGGATGAATCAAAGAGTCACATACCTCTGTTTTGAGCTTTCACTTTCTTTTTCTTAGAAGAAAAATGATAGAATTAGTTTTAGCTTTTCCTGTTTTCTGTTTTAGCGTCCCGGAGAAAAATACCTCGAAAATAAAAGTTCTCCGATGGCCCTGAAAATTTAGTATGATTTTTTCTGGAATTTATGAAATTTTTTGGGCCTGAGAGCTGGCCTAGGGGCCAGACCAGTGGGCCACAAGCCCTGCCATCGCCACCTACCCCCTGGTGGTGGGGTGCAAGTTTGTGCGGCCCATAGTGTAATGCCCCGGACACACCCGCCGACGGTCGTTACTCCTGGTGGGATCTAGACTGGCCCCACATATCAATACTAGTCTTTTCTGCGCACTTTGTCCTCACTCCTGCGCACCCGGGATCAACTTCCCGCCGACGATCGTTACTCCTGGCTGGATCTAGACTGGCCCCACATATCAATACTAGTCTTTTCTGCGCACTTTCTGTCATCACTCATGCGCACCCGGGATCAACTTCCCGGTCGGTCACCCATCCTAGAACTACTCCAAGCTGAGCACGCTTAACCCGCAAATGAAGGAATTCCTTATTGATATCACTAGTCTATCATCCCTAATAAGCCTGGCTATCACATAAATTACTTACACCACATGATCCACCTAACAGAAAACTTGAATAAGGCACCAGAATAAATGAGAGACGAACGAAGAGACAAAAATTGAGAAGAAATAGAGAACGAAAACTTAAAGCTGAGAACGAAGAAGTCTTCTGAAATGATGGCCTTCGGAGGAACGAGAATGAAAACAACTCAGAAATGCACCGGATAGCCAGAAAGGGATTACTCCTGATTGGAACAAATAAGATGACGACACCAAGCTGAAATGATGAATCTTCTAGCTGATGAACCAAGATTTGAGAGAAACACCCCTTCTGTCTTCAAAGCTGGAATGAAGAGGAGAACACCACCAAGAATAACTGAGACCTCCGGAATAATGAAGAATGTAAGGTTGAGCCAAATATGAGAATTAATTCCAATTGATCTTGAGAAGGAATGTGACTGATGAAATTCATACTTACGTCATAGTTGAAAAGAATTAAAGATCTCCGGAAAAGATTACAAGAGCTAAAAGATCTTGGGAAAAACCTGTGGGTTATGGGCCCACTCAAAGAAACCACCAATGAAAAGATTGCTAGAAAGAGGGATATTGCACCGTACAAATGAAACTTGATGCGGTTGAGCACCTTGAAATAATTGAAAGAATTGATACCAAGAAACTACTGGGATATCTTCAACGCTCCGGAAAGAATAGAGAAAAATGCCCACAGAAGACTAGATAAGAATTTCCAACAGAGGAAAGAATTACAAGGACGAAAGGAATATGATGAACACGGACAACTAAATTTAATTCACCGGTACGGATGACAAGAATGAACAAATATGACACGAATCTTCTGAGAATCTTCACGATGAATCGACGGATAAGATAGAAAAGAACAAACATCGGAAGCACAATGAAAAAAAACTCTTGGATGAAAATTGAATCACTGAGAAAAAGGGCGGGAGGGTGGGGAAAAATAAAGACAACTTGGTCTAGATGAGATGAACTCAGGAATAAAATGAGGGAATGATCTTGCAAAAATTGGAGAGGATTGAATCCACTTGGAGAGAAACACACCGGTTGAAAAGACTTGACATAACAACTCCGGTTGACAAAATTGATAAGACAATTGATTAAGCAAAAGGATTAGCATTCCCATAAAAATATGAGAAGACCTCTGGGAAAGATCTGAAAACACCATTTGACATCGAAGCAACTCGAATTACCATATTCCAACAAAACAAAGGGTGAGGCTTATGAAACAAGCCAGAACAAACTCATGATAAAGATTTCGTCCGATATTTTCGTGGACAGGATCGCATGGGCTCGATCCTTACAATAGCCATCAAGTGCAAGGCAGTGCACCCGACATACGAAGTGTCCCGGAGTCGTAGCAAGCTACAAGGACTCTTTAAGACACAACGTGTACCGCTGTAAGTCGACCGTCAACAAACGAATCCACTAGATGTCGAACCCCAACCTAATATCATGCATTTGTTGGAAGATTGTCCTATAAGTAACTACTTGAATTTCCACCTATGAATTCCCGAAATATCTGGTCATGCAATCTCGTACACGGATACAAGGAGTAATATCACTCAACTCCTATACAAACCCGTCACCTGTATCACATCCGTCAACACACAACCAGAATCTCGGACCTTCATCTACAACAGACCCTCGTGATCACAACGATACAAAGTATGGCAGTACTCCCGAACAATCTGCACCAGTACTAGGGACATCGGGGTTATCTCGCCACTACTAGTATTGAAGAAATTACGAACATCCTTCGTTCTGAGATACTAAGAAATCTGAATGATAACGATGTGCTCAAGAATCCCCTCGAGCTCAACTCCCCGGAAGAAAGTAAAGTCAGATAGCAGGCACCAAGACAGAACTCTGTCACATCGGCATCATATAGATTCCAAAAATATCCGCGTGATCCTAAAATTTTTTTGAGTGAGAAGAGGAGTAGAATTAGAATATTACGTCAAGATTCCTCACCAGAGCATAGAAGAGGAGAAAAAAGAATCCTACTCTCCGATATATAACTAGACTCAAATCAAGTTTTCACTAGACTCGACTCGGCCAAGTTTGATCAATCAAGGGGGCTCCTAGGTCGGTACTGCTCTGATACCAACTTGTCATGCCCAAGGTGTGACCCTATCCTCAATTTGGCACGAAGGCCTCGTCAGGGATAGAAGCGCATCTCGTCGTGTCACAAGAATGGATATCGTTACATGTACATGTACTGAAAAGAAGATATATATATATATATATATATATATATATATATAGAATTGGCTTACACTCGCCACAAGCTACATCAGAGTCACATCAGTTCATTACATAATCATCAAGAGTAAGAGCAGGTTCCGACTACAGACGAAAACAAACGAGAAAAATAAGAACGACGTCCATCCTTGCTATCCCAGGCTGCGGGCCTGGAACCCATCCTAGATCGATGAAGAAGAAGAAGAAGAAGCAACTCCGAATGAACAATCAACGCGCTCACGTCAAGTAACCTTTACCTGTACCTACAATTGGTGTTGTAGTAATCTGTGAGCCACAGGGGACTCGGCAATCTCATTTCCAAACGTATCAAGACTAGCAAAGCTTATTATGTGAGGTATGGTTAAGTGCTGAGGTTGCAGCACCGGCCAAGCATATATTTGGTGGCTAACTTATGAGTACAAGAAATAAGAGGGGGGAGATCTACGCATAACAGACGTGACTACTGATGATCAAATGAATGATCCTGAACACCTACCTACGTCAGACATAACCGCACCGTGTCCTCGATCGGAGTAAGAACTCACGAAAGAGACAGTCGCGGTTACGCATACAGTTGGCATATTTTAATTAAGTTAACTTCAAGTTATCTAGAACCAGTGTTAAACAATGTTTCCACGTTGCCACAAAACCGCGAGCACGGCTTTCCAAAAGATTTAACGTTGCAGGGGTGCTCCAACTAGTCCATCACAAATTACGACAAGCCGCATAGAAATCCTCGATCACGACACTCGCGATCTCATCGGATTCCATAGTGGAAAACCTCAACTCCGAGATTACCCAAAGCATCACCGGAATCCCGATGCACAAGATATCTCGTCAAAGGTAAAACTAATCCAGCAAGGCCGCCCGACGTGTCGACGATCCCGATACGAGCCGCGTATCTCGTTCTCAGGACACGACGGATGGAACTAGCTACAAGGGCCAAACCTCGAGTTTCCTCGCGGTGGCCCCGCAGGCAGACCGTTTGGGACCAACACCATCAGCGCTGGCCCCCCTGTTTATGTAAAATTACTCGTCGGGTACCGCTAACTCCCTATGCATTTCAGTGTTAACAAAATTATTATGTTGGGAAAATGTGGAACCAATGTTGAGCCTTGCCAGACCAGCTTTAATCTAAAATGAATTATCAAGGGGGTCCCCATAACAACCCCGATCGTGTTAGGAGCGCTCAATTATGGAACATAACACCGGTAGCCGAAACTAAGGGTGCAAAGGTGGAACAAAACACCAGGCTAGAAAGCCCGAGCCTTCCACCTTTTACCAATTATATAGGTGCGTTAAATTAAATAGCATTTAATATGGTGATATGACAAGGAACCCATGTTTTCACATGGAAGCAACTACACCTCCAACTAGCAACGCTAATAACATGGTTAAGCAAGCGGTAACATAGCCAATCAATGGTTTGCTAGGTTGAACAGGTTGAAGGTTTTCATGGCATTGTTGAGAGGCTGATATTAACATGTGGTAGGCAACGAGACATAACGATAGAAACTGTAAAACTAGAATGGCAATGATAGTAATGGTACCTGGGGACATGGTCATCTTGCCTGAGATCCCGCTTGGAAGAAGAATGCCTCCGTGAAGCAGACGAACCGATGTAGTCGAACGGGTCCTCACAATCCGACACGCTTGTGGAACTCTATCGAGACGAAGCAAAACGGAAACACAAATCAACACACGATGCACAACACATATGATGCACGAGCAGCTGAAAACATGCAAGACACGACATGAAGATTAACGACAAACAAACACTACACATTAAGTGAAGTTCAATATGCAACGAGTTGCATATTGATAAAACTCCACGTTTAATTATTTAGTTCTATCCCGATTAGATACACGGTAATATTAAATGTGGTTAAACATGGCAAGAGGTGAAGCGTAATTTAAACTACCTATCTAGGCATTTTAAATGAGGTCGGATATAGCACCTCCGAGACGACCTCACATGTTAATTTACAATTCTGTCCAGATCTGAACTAACACATTTTATTATTTGTTAAACAGAAAAACAAATAGGTTCACGTGATTCTACGCGTCGTTACAAGGAATTTACACATAGAGATCATCTCCAACGGAGCTACGGAACAAAAGATACGGACACCGCAAGATATGCTCGCATGAATGCAATATGTGTGCAGCGACGATCATGAGCACTTCAAAACATACAACCAGCAAGAGAAAATGAAACTACACGAGATTATAAGCAAGTTTCATATAGGACACGATCAAAACAGAGCTACGGATCAAAAACTACGAGCAAAACAAGATATCGCTACAATCTGCCAAAATCAGCCACATAGCATTTTCTACGCCCCACAACTACGAGCTACTCAACTCCAATATACTCAACCAAGGCATGACACAAAAGAGGGAAAGAAGCACTACAACAAAAACTAACAACATCTAGCATGGAATCATGGATCACTAGGGAAAGAAGTCACAAAATGGCTTCTCACACACTATTTCAGACTTAGTGAAAATAGCAGTTTTTTTGAAGCTGCAGTTTCCAATCTGAAGCCATATTGACAGCAGAAAAATCATAAGCTACATGACTCCAAATGGCATGAAAATTCGCATCATGCTAGAGAATCACAAGGTCTACAACTAACTCCATTGGACCAACCTCAAAAGAGCTACACATCACAAGATAGAAGCAAGACAAGACAGCAACAAAATATAACAGATTCCAGACTTAGAAATATTTCAATACCTCCAAATCAGCACTATTCCTAGCATCTTAAGAGCAAGCAAACCACACCTAAACATGCATTCCTATTGCAACCAAAATTACCAGGGGCTATACTAAACATCAAAGAACAATTCCCTAGTTGACAACTTAATCAAACGAAGCACGAAATAAATCCTACGGAAAAGACAAGAGGGCAACATGGCAAAATATCGCGCGAACTAACTTGCTCTAATGCTAAAACTAATTGCACAAAAAAATCCCTCAAAAACATATAAAATATGTGGGGTTGCACAACATTAATTTCACCACGCGTAAATGCGAGATAAAAACCTATACACGGAAAAATAAACTAGCGGCAAAACCCTACCCGCAAAAATACCAATGACTACTCTAAAATACATGGCAAGAGGGTTCCTAAATCATGGACATTTCTATTACGGCATCCGAGCAACCCGGACACGTGCGAAAAATAAATACGGGCACTATCCTATTGAGACAACACGTAAACCTAGGCATATGGCGGCTCAAACTACGTCAAGCAATTATGCAAGTTATAAATTCAGATTCTACGCGAAATTCTACACCAAAACCATATACAACATGCCTCGATCCGACTAACGGTGAAAAAATACGGTGGTTTTAATATCTAGCATATCTCCTGAAAATAATTAAATTCGTAGGAATCTAAAATATAACAAACGGGCCGAAATGGGGGCGCAATTTAGTTAAAAGGTGCACAGGCGGGGGGAGGATCTTAGCCTCACCTTGGGCTGGTTGGAGGGGCTGTGGAGTGGAGGTGGCCGACCTGGGCTTGGGCCGGCCTGGTGCAGCGAGGAGTAGGCCTCGGCCTGGCCACCACGGGGCGCCCTCGACCGGGCCGGCTCGAGGCCCAGCCGAGGCGGTAGATGGCGCTGGCCACGGGGCTTCGTCCTCCTCGGTCGGTCTCCTCAACCAGGGCTGCTGGCGGCGGCTCTTGCAGGCGATGGGCACGACGGGGAAGGAGCTCGCGACGGTGGGGACCTGCTGCGAGGACAGATCCGGCCTGGATCCATCCGGATCCATCCTTTCCTCAGGGCGGCGACCTTCGGCGAGGGGCGCGCAGGGGAGGACCAAGCGGCGGTCGGAGTTGGTGCTGGCAGGAAGTCGGCCGAGCCGGCAGCGCGGGTGACAGTGTAGAGAGGACCGGGACGGGGCCGCGACGAATGGCCAGGTCCGGTGACGCTCCGGCGAGCTCGGGCGGCGTGGGCAGGAGGCAGGCCGAGGGGAGACGTTGTTCGGGCAGGGAGAGCCATGGGGGCTCGGCTAGGGTTTGCCTCGGGCCCTGATGGGCTTCGGCGGGCCTGACCCGGGCTCGGGTGGGTCCGGCGGCTGGAGGTGGGAGACAGGGGAGAGAGAGGCTACTGGGGTAGGTGGGGCGCGAAAAACGAGGCAGAGGGTGGTAGGCTGTCTAAATAATAGGAGGAGGCCTATATATAGACAAATGGGGGGGGCTAGGTTAACCAGAATTCCGTTCCGGATCCAACCGTGCGGTCGGAATCGGACGATTCCGCACGTGGAAACGGGTGAGTGGCCGTGTAGAGGGGATATCTGGAGACGAGAGGGAGAATAGGCGGCGCGGCAACGAGTGTTAAAACACCGACAAACGTCCGGCGAATAACCGAAGACGGTGCCGCTACGGTCGACCGTTCGGGTACCATACGAACTCCGATTGCGACAAAATTCGACAGGTGGCCTAGCTATATCTAATTACGACCGCATGCCAAGTTTCACCCATATCAGAGAAAGTTTTACGCACACTTTTAAACAGGGTTTTGACGATGCCGCGGGCGCGTGCATGTGAGGTTGGGCTCAGAACAGACAATGACGCGAACCGACAACTAACAACGGATGCAAGTTCGGAAAACTGGCGGCAACGGAGATGCCGATGCAATGCAGATGATGCGCATGATGCGATGATGATGCGGCAAAAGAAAAATAGACACACGACGAAAGCGGAATAGAAGGGTTATCTTCTGGGGTGTCGACATCGGGCTGTCACACACATGCACCCCCTCCACTCATTCCAGCTCTCGGCCTCTTCTTCCACCTCCAGAAAAAATTATTTCGCAGCTCAAACCCGTGTTCTTGCTCATTTGGCTGTGATTCTCGATCTCCTTGCTCAAAGCACCATTCTCCGAACCGTTTTGGGGAAATTACTCCTTGGTAAGTGACTCTTCCATTGGTCCAATTAGTTTTTTCTCTAGTGCTTTATCCTTCGTGTATTCTTGCTACCTTGGTGACCCTGTTCTTGAGCTAGAAATGTTGATTTTAGCTGGTTCCAAGTAGTTTTAGCGTGTGATACGGTCTCTAGGCACTATTAGGAGTAGTTGCTACAAGGTGTGGTGGGCCTTTATTCACTTTTCTCTTGAACTTCAAAAATTTCAGCAAAAGGAAATTATGTTTAGGAGGAAGTTTCATGGTGGTTCCTCAAGTAAGAAGGGTCCTCGTCTTTCCTTTTGGGAGCCCGAACCTTTTCAACTAAGGGACGCACCGGTACAACCATGTGAATGGCCTTCCGATGAGTTCATGATCGAAGCAGGTTTCAAGGATGAGTTTGATACACTTGTCCGCAATGCCGGGTTAGAAGAATTCCTCTCAGATAAATGTGAACAGTATGCTATGCTCACTGCCTCTTTCGTGCGTAGATTTAAATTTCCAGTTGGCCGTGACTCATCCATACTGTTTGATCTGTACGATAAATCCTATACCGTGGATCTGGAGGATTTCAATAGGATTTGCAAGATACCCGATGGGGGTAGTATTAATGATCTTTCTAAGTCTTTGGTCAGAGACTTTGTCCCCAGTATAACTGTTGGAGAAACCAGAGATATCACGCAAGCCACCATAGGAAGCATCCATTTCCCTGCCTTGCACTACCTTGCCCTCTTCATAGGTAGGTGCATTAACGGCAAGGGTGCAAATTGTCACCTATGCGCTTCGGACCTTAGTATCCTTAAGAGCGCAGTAACATGTGACAGGAGCTTCAATATGGGGGCTATAAAAGCAAGGAGGCTGAATAAAAATGCCACTCAGGGGGATTTCTTTGGTGGAGTTTATGCTACACGCTTAGCAAATTTTCTTGGTGTATCCATCCGTCCAGAAGACCCTCCTCTCCGTACAGGCTACCTTGATCGTGTCGCTCTAACACGCTACCAGTTCCTTGAGAGAGATCATGGATCCCTCCTATACCGCTTGATATTTAACGGGCAGCATGTTTTCCATATTACCCTTCCTGCTCCTGCTTTCTTTGACTTTCAGGTAAAACGAAGATACTACATAACCATAGGAGAGGCAGAGGAGTATGAGAGGGAGGCGATGGTTGCTCGACTTTGCGAGGCAGCTATTCAGGCAGTGGCTGCAGCACTCCCGTATAACACCCATTATGACTTTTGGTTTCGCCAGGATCATCCATGGGAGTAGACCAAGCTAGGCAAAAGGCCTAAGCTTGGGGGCGTACTTGTTCTCACCGACTTCACATTCATGCTTATGCTTTCACCTTGTTAGCCGGTGTTTACACTTTGCCACTGTATTATCCATGCTAGTTTATTTTTGTTTTCTTGTTTTCTTGTTTTGTGTCCTTTTGAGAAGACCCCAAAAATATTTGTTTTCTTCTTTTGCTTGTTGGGAGCTTTCCCGTGTAAATAGTTTTTTTTTCTTTGTGTCAAGGTAGAAGATATTTGTTACAATGTTTAGTGGTTCTTGCATGCTTACCTGTTTAGCTTTCAAAGAGCCATATTACTTTGTCTTCTCCTTTGTATTTTCCTGCAGATTCAGCTTAGTCCAATGCGCTTATTATGGTTTTCATCGTTCAACCATGCAAATGAAAGGCAACAATGATAATATATGATGAAGTGACTGAGACTGAAAAACTGGTATGAACTCTATCTATTTTGTTTTTGTAAATATGACTAGCTTGTCGACCCAGATTTAGCTTTGTTGTGAGAGAACCATGTTTGCAATGACAACTTAGAGATCATAGTTTCTGATGCCATGCTTATTTAGCTGAGAGCTTATAATGGTTTGTCTTGAATGCCAACATAGATTTTGAGATGACTATGATGTAGTATGATAGGATGGTATTCTCCTTTGAATGTTTCAAGTGGCTTGACTTGGCGCATGTTCATGCATGAAGTTGAAACAAAATCAACATAGCCTCTATGATGTTCGTGATCATGGTGATTTATATCATGTTCATGCTTGCATTCAATGTTAGTCAAACTCATTGTATCTTGATGACTGTTCTCGCTCTCTAGTTGGTCGCTTCCCAGTCTTTTGCTAGCCTTCACTTGTACTAAACGGAATACTGCTTGTCCATCCACTTCCAGAAATCCAAAAGGTTTTCCATGAGAGTCCACGATACCTACCTATATGCGGTATCTACCTGCCGTTCCAAGTAAATTTGCATGTGCCACTCTCTAAACCTTCAAGAAATAATCTGTTTTGCATGCCCGAACCGCTCATGTGGTGACAGGGGGCTATTGATATCTTCCATGCTAGGAGTGTTATCCTTGACATGTGTTTATTCATTGTCATTCACGAGAAAGGGGCCGGTAATTGGAATGCCCAGTTCCACGCTTAAATCAAAAACATAACTGTAAAACAAGACTCCCCCCGGATTGATGTTAGTATGGACGGAACCCGAGGATTCGGCTAGCCGTGGAGTGTGACTGATTGGTGGTGGGGGAGTTAAAACTTTATTTTTCTGTTTGGGAACCGCCTATAGCATGAGTAGCATGGAAGATATTGAGAACTCTTGGTCATTGCGTTGACAATGAAAGCATGCCACCCAAAATTATTATCTTTGTTTTCAAAGCTTGAGCTCTCGCACCTATGCAAATCAATGCTTCCCTCTGCGAAGGGCCTGTCTATTTATTTTCCTGTTGAGTCATCCTCCTCTTATATAAGCACCAATTAGAGAGCACCTCTGTCACTTTTATGCTTTGCTTTTGATTGATATTGAGTATGATTATGACTAGATCTTCGTTGCTATGAATTACAATGTTTAGTCAGCCCTTGTTCTTTGAAAGTGCTCTGCATTTATGTTTTGCGGTCTCAGAAAGAGCTAGCGAGATACCACCTATTCATGTTGCTTCATGCTTGTTTTGATTGAAGTGTCGGTATTTGAAACTCATTATTATCTGTTCGTTAGCTGATTATGCCATTGATAATAGTTTACCGTGAGACCTTTGTGTCATTTGCTTATGTGGTTAACTTGTGATCTTGCTGAAATTCTGGTTATGACTTAGACATAGTTGCAACAACAAGATCAAACAGAGTTTGTCAAAGTTTTTCTTTCTCTCTCAGTTTGTCAACTGAGTTGCTTGAGGACAAGCAAGGTTTTACCCGTCAACATTCAATTTCCTCTCAAATTCAATACCCTCTTTCCTAGGGTTTCTGTTCAGAATTTGCTTTTTGAGCACATCGCAAAGGGTTTGATGCCCTTTGAGACATTCGTATATGCCTGTCACATACAATTCCTTCAACCGTGCTTTTTCGTCAGTGACATTTGTGGTTTCCTCAAGTGAGGAATTCATAACAAAAAATACAGATGAAAAATTTGCAGCAATAGAAGCATTTGAAGTTTCAAGTGAAGAATTAGCAGATTCGTGTTTGATGCATTGCAATCATGGTGGAATGAATTCTTCTTGAGCGGTACCGATCTGTTGGGCAAGCAAAGAATTATTTTCAATTCGAAAATCATCATGAGACATTCTTAGTTTCTCAAGATCTTGCTTTCTTTGAAGAAATTTATAAGAAAGCTTCTAATGATCAACCAAGAGTGTGCCATAACATTCTTGAAGACTACCAAACATAGTCTGGAGACTTTGAACATCATAAGTGAGAGTTTGAGTCCGATTCATTTCCGCACTCAACAGGTTAGCACTTTTGTCTAGCAGTTTCTGAAGCTTTTCAATAGCGGTTTGTTGCTATGTGGCAATATTAGCAAGTTTAGAGTAACTGGGTTTTTGATAGTCATCAGGTTCAAAGTCACTAGAGTCAGAAGAGGAAGTGTGGCTTGGTACCTTTGAACCTTTTGCCATAAAGCAATAGGTGGGATAAAATTCGTTGTCACGGTCATTAGTGTTGTTGATGTTGTCATTTTCTTCGAGGTCGAAGATGGACTTGCTGATGAATGTGGTAGCAAGGGCTAGGCTTGCCAAACCAGGCTCTGACTCCACTTGTGAACCTTCCTCGTCATCACATTCTTCAGATTCTTCCTCAGAATCCATTTCTTTGCCAATAAGTGGTTGTGCCGTTATGAAGCTCGTCTTCTTATGCGATGAGGACTTTGAAGATTTCTTATTTTTCTTCGGATCATCAGAACTGTCATCCATATACTTCTCGTTCTTTGATTCCTTCACCCAACGAAGACAGTCAGCAATATAGTGACCAAATTTCTTGCATTTATGGCAGGTCCTTTTCTTGTAGTCCTCAGATGAAGATTCTAATTTCCTCATACCTCTCCTTGAAGACTTTCCGAGCTTGCCTCGTCTTGAGAGCTTCTGGAATTTCCTCACGAGCATAAAAAGTTCCTGACCAAGTTCTTTAGTATCACCAAGACTGCAATTAGATTTTTATTCTTCAGATGAGGAAACACCCTTTGCCTTCAGCGCACGAGGTCTTGCATAGCTTGGTCCATAAAGGTCTCTCTGCTCAGCTTGTTGGAATTTGTGAGTATTGAGTCTCTCAAGTATATCAGCAGGATGAAGTAGCTTGTAGTCTCTTTGTTCTTGAATCATCAGTACTAGTGTATCAAATGAAGAATCATGAGATCATAGCAGTTACTTGACCACTTCATGGTGAGTGATGTCTCACGCTCCAAGGGCCTGAAGCTCATTTGAGATGTTAGTGAGGTGATCGAAGATTTCCTGACAGCTTTCATTATCAAGTCTCTTGAAGCGGTTGAAGAGATTGCGAAGAACATCAACACGAGAGTCACGTTGCCTAGATACTCCTTCCTTGACTTTGGACAACCTTTCCCAGATAAGCTTTGAAGATCCCAAAGCACTCACTCTGCCATACCGACCTTCGCTCAGATGGCCACAAATGATATTCTTTTCTTGAGAGTCGAGTTGCTTGAATCTCTTCACATCGACGACAATGATAGTTGCACTGAGAGAGGAAAAACTTGACAAAACTAAAAATCCAGGTGGTTAAACGAAAATCACACAGAACAAGGTAGTACCTTGCTCTGATACGAATTGAAAGTTCGTTATATCGACTAGAGGGGGGGGGTAAATAGGAGATTTTTAAAAATTCATCACTCAGGAAATTCGTAGTGAGGAAAGTCATTAGTCACGAAATGAGTGCAGCGGAATAAGTACTCAAACATATGTGCAAAACAACTACAGATTAGTCGTTAGAGTAGAATGAAATGTTCAGGTTGCACAGGTAGTGTGATCAGGATAAACTGGTGACGACTAACTTATGTGAAGAATTTGAGGTGAGGAATTTGAGAAACTATTTAGTTAAATTCTTCAAACTATAAAGATCAAAGTCGTCAACATACAATTGAGGAAATGAAAGGGTTGAGGAATTAGAACCCGTTGCTCGATGAGGACAATGATTTCATGACCCAGTTCCAACTGTTGTGACACTCGTACGTCTAGTTTGGAGTAGCTTGGTATTTAAGCCAAAGGACACACAGTCCCAGGATAGTAAGTCCTTACCGTATTCTCCTTGAGCTAAGGACACACAGTCCTCTCCCAACACTCGTGGTAAGTCTTCAGGGAAGACTTCCAAACCCTCAGAAACATGGTGACCCCGCGATCCACAATTCAGTTCTGTATGCTCTAGACCATGACGCCTAACTGTCTGGAGGATGCATAGTCCTCAAAGGTAACAAGCATCGGTTCCACACATGATCAATCTCTTCAGTGATTCTCAATCACTTTGGGTTTTGGGTTTCGGATTTGGTGTTTGGGGTTTTTCCTTAGTGATGATTTTCTCTGAAAGTCTTCGAGGATTGGGTTGCTCTCAAATGACATGTGTTAGTTTCTCTCGTGGAGCAGCCAACCAACTAGTGGTTATGGGGGTGGCTATTTATAGCCGGGGAGCAATCCCAACATGAATTTACATTAATGCCCCAATGATATGACCGTTAGGTGGATAAGGTTCGCAACAGCTGGCGTGCAAGACAGCAACGATCGGAACCTTCCAACTGTGGAAGTCCTCATGCCACTCATGTTCCTCACAGGCAGGTGATTCGCACTAGCGAAGACCTAATTCCTCATCTAGAGGAAATTCCTCAGAGACTAGAAGATCTTCGTTTGTGTCAGTGAAGAATTTGACTAAGCTGTTGAAGATTTCTGAAGGCTTAATCTGAAGGGTTTGTATGTGAAGGCTTTTAGATGAGCTTCACTTGGAAACTTTTCCTTAGTTTTACCTCGACCCCCTTTAACAGTATGGTGGCCCTATGACACAAAATATAGAAAATGAAACTATGAAAACGAAAGTTGTGGGGACCCCGACTTACTAGTCGAGAATCGCCGTGCTCAGTGATCCCAGAGATCAATGCTCACCGAACATAGATACTGAATAAAGAGTCTTACATCCAAGTACCGATTATTACAACACGTGACTGAAAGGTCAAGTTCACAAGACAGGGCCTAAGGCCAAATCACACGAATACACTAATAGCGGAAAACATAGGGCTAAGCGGGTGGCCATGCCATCAACCCTACACCGACAGGCATTCTGACTCGGAAGCGTCCTAGTTCGCAGGGGTGTCGCCGAAGACATACTCATCTCGAAACTCCGGTCCTTCCATGTCTGTTCAATAACATAACCAGTGGCAAGCCAATGAGTACTCTGAATGTACTCGCAAACAGACCATGATATGAACAATGAAAGTGAAGGATAACAATATCATGCATCTTTAGTGTAACTCATCTGGGTGGAATGATCATGAATATGCATCAAGTTAAAGAATTACTCTTGAAGAACAGGTTATAGATATCAACATAGCTATTGAGGGTTGAACCATCCGGGTTCACCCTTTATGCCAAGTCACCAAACTTGGTCATATCATTGCTATCATAGCAACACTTTTCTTATCACCACACACACACTCATGCATCTTTAGTGTAACTCATCTGGGTGGAATGATCATGAATATGCATCAAGTTAAAGAATTACTCTTGAAGAACAGGTTATAGATATCAACATAGCTATTGAGGGTTGAACCATCCGGGTTCACCCTTTATGCCAAGTCACCAAACTTGGTCATATCATTGCTATCATAGCAACAATTTTCTTATCACCACACACACACTCATGCATCTTTAGTGTAACTCATCTGGGTGGAATGATCATGAATATGCATCAAGTTAAAGAATTACTCTTGAACAACAGGTTATAGATATCAACATAGCTATTGAGGGTTGAACCATCCGGGTTCACCCTTTATGCCAAGTCACCAAACTTGGTCATATCATTGCTATCATAGCAACACTTTTCTTATCACCACACACACACTCATGCACACTTGGTTTATGCGGAAATATCAGGACGTAGTTTAAGCAGGATTACCCAACTGTCCTTGACCGTGGACACGGCTATTCGAATAGTTTACACTCTGCAGAGGTAGTACACTGGACCCACGAGATTCAGGAAACTTCCGTGTCATCCACGACTTGCAGTATATAACATACCCGAGGTAAGTAACCGATCATTGCCTTTCCCCTGACGATACTAGACAAAGAGGTCCACTCGATTGGTACCCAGCCCACATGTTGTACATCTTACGAGCACCAACTCTGGACAGTACCAACCATGTGGGGACCAACGGTGTGACTGGAACTCATAAAAATGGCATAGTCGTCCTACCCAGCACGACCCCATCACGAGAGTGACCACATATTACTCCTGCCACTAGTAATGTGGCTCTTTGCTAACACCGACCAGAGTAATTAACATAGCCCCATCCCATAAGGGGTAACGTGGTCGTACTGGTAAGGTTGGGACGGTCGACACATCATAAATCTAATCCCATTTCCGAAACCTTACTCACACAAATACCAAGTGCATCACTTCACCAAAAGTGACCACCAATCTCATCATCACCCTCGGGCATTAGTGGCACCCGACGGGGTTTTCATAAACTCTTGCTTTATGACAACATCATGCTCATGAATAATACAACTTCTATCTTTACTTCTCAACATGGTATTATCATGACCCTAAGGGGTAGAGTCAAGCTCAATGCATGTGCTCCAGGGGAGCCTTCGGTAAAAATCATATCGAATGATTACCGGCACTTATGATCATATGCAACGGGAATACTTGCTATTTAACGTGCAAAGTAACATATGGTCAAACATGGTCAAAGGGTTGCTTGCCTTGGTCAGCTAAGTATCCGGGGTTTTCGAGGTCTTCCGCTCTGATTCCCTCGTCACACGGATTTTCTATCGTCGATAAAACAATAAATAAGAAATAGCTCACACAGAAATAGTCCACAAAGTCATTTTAAAAATGTCCCCTATTACTCATAAATCTAAGATATCATTTAAAAAATATTTTTCTTAGTTTTCCTTCAAGAAATATTTTTGAAAACAACCAAGCAGAAGCAAAACTATTCCATTTTAGCCCTTTTTAATATTATAAAATAGAATAGTTGCTGGAAAAATTCATCTAAGCATATCATTAAATACTACACATTTTTAGACAAATAAGAGTGGAAGAATTATATTTTTACACTGGTTAAATGTTTTTATAAAAATCTTAGAAATCCAGGTTTTAAAAATAAAAAGAAAACATACCAGCTCCTGGCGTGGCTCGGCCCAGAGCTGGCCTTGCCCATGGCCAGCCGACGGCCTGCCCACGCGCGCACACCATCTTGTTTGAACCTGATGTGTGGGGCCCTGCAGTCAGTGGCCGAGGCCAGCGCGGGGGTGGAGACTGGGCCACCGACAGGTAGGCCACACCTGTCGGGGTCGTCTCCTACCTCCAGCCAGAGAGGAGGAGGAGGACGCCAACGAGGTTGCCGGCGCGCTCAAGCTCCAATGAACACGGGAATGGGTCTGCCTGACCGTCGGCTACGTGCCGGTGGTCGAAACAACGACGGGCAGGCAGGAGTTTGCCGGTGACGAGGAGGCCGTGGCGGAGTGGTTTCGGGAAGAGGTCGAGGGGGTGGATAGAGACACGGAAAAGCTCAGGCGAGTTGGGGGAAAGATTCCTAGGATCAAGGGGATCAGTTTGGTGGGTCGAGGGGCGCAGGAGCTGTCGTGTAGCCGGAGATCGACCAGAGCTCCGAGGCGGAGGGGCCTCGGTCGATCTCGAGCACCGGGGCTCTGCTGGTTTGCTGGGATGGCTAGGGAGGTGCTAGTGGATGTGGCGAAGCTATCTGAGGGGTGCTGGAGCGAGGGGGGGCTATTTATTGGCCCGCGACGGTGAGCAGATTCGGGAGCGCTGGTGACTCACCGTGGCATGCATGGGGGCGCAGAGAGAGCTCGGGGTTGAAGTCTCAGGACGTGGTATTGGACCGCCCGAACCGTCTGCAGCAGAGAGAGGGAGAGAGAAGGCGAGCATTCGTGGCCGCGCAAGCTTGGCCGGTTCTCGAGCGCGCGGGCACGCGTCGCGTGAGCTCTAGCGCGAGAGAGGAGGGGCCCTGAGGCTTGCCCGACCCAGAGGGGCTGTCGGGGAGGAGGTTGGACATCTCGGGGGAGGCTGGAACTGGTCGAGGGCGTCGCCCCCACCTCGGTGACTCCCTGTAGCGTGCGCAGAGCGCAATTTTGGCATGCCACGGCATGCTGCTGAGCTCTGAGGCACTTTGGACGTGTCTAGCATGTCCTGGCACTTGCTGGGAGTGTGGCTAGCCGTTTGGTTTTAGTGGGAGCTTCGGCTGGTCAAAGGAGGCAAGAAATACGGGTGCTGTCAATCATGAACTTTGGTCTAAATTGGGGTTTTTGGCCTTTCCACTTTGAACCAGAGAAGGGCCATTTGACTGGGTTAGATACAGGTGCTAGCTACTTAATCTAAGAGTTTGAAGCAAGGGAGTTTGGTTTAGCTGTGGCTAAGGTGGCTATTTCCTATCTGTCAGAAGGTGTTCGACAGTGGGCACACGGGGTTGCACCCCACCACTGGTGCTGAGACTTAACAGGTTTGGTTTTGGTGGTAAACCATGGAGTTCCCCCAAATTTGAGCTCCAAAGGACAAGTTTAGCTTTGTAAACTTGAAATCACTCCAATATGACCAGATATGTTCCTTCCAAAGGGAGTGTGGGCAAACTAAGTCCCACAAATCCCATTTTTGGTGTAGAATCCTCATTTGAGGTATTAGACACTCTTGCAAAGTTTTAGCCTCATTGGACAAATTTGCTATGTAGAGTTGCTCTAACTTGATTCTGGACAGACAGGGTTTTTGGGTTATTTGGGGTCCTTATCCACCTTTGATCAAGGTGAAACTTTATGTGGATACCAAACAAGGCTTAGAGATATCACTGGAATTTTCTAGGAATTTATTGAGAATATTTGCTTTGGAAATATTTCAAAATGCCAAAACAGACAGAAATAGCTTTTATAGTTTTAATCAATAAATATAATATAAAATGGGTTTAAAATCCTATGTATGGAAAATATATGTCCTTCTAATCATCTCTAAATTTAATCAGATTTTTCCAAGGCAGAAAAGTATTTTTCCATGCTAGAATACCAATTCTGACCTTAGAAATGGACAGGTTATTTAATTAGGAAAATAATCACAAAAATAGTTATTTTTGTGGTTTTGAAATATAAATATAGGTAAAAATAAGATTACCAAATATGAGTAGTAGCACTGCTTGCTATCAAGGACATGTAGTGCAACTCAAGGTGGTATTACTTTGGTTATCAAAGGTTTTTGGAAATCAGTAAAATACCAAGGAATTTAGGGTTTTAAAACTACACATGATCAATCATACAAGCATACATTGTCAATCATATCACTCACATCCTTAGTTTGGAAAAAAAATGAACAAGCTCAGAGTTTTACAATAAAGACAAGTGATAGCAAAAACAGGGTGTGACAAAAGTCTTCACGGTTCAGAGTCTTCACATCGATTTCTTCATGGACACACCAATTTCCCCACTACCAAAGTCTTGAGAGGAAATACAAAAGTCTTCAGCCGAAGACATACATTTTTAGGGATTGATATTCTTCGAATAACTCAAACTCCTTAGCAACTTATAGAGCCTGTGTACACTCACAAACATATCAGTCTGTTAACCTATAAGTCTTCAATACACCAAAATCACTAAAGGGCACTAGATGCACTTACACACCCATTTAAGCTTTGATAATTTGGGTACCCTTGGTAATGAGATTGCCGAGTCCCCGTGGCTCATAGATTACTACAAGAATAGCTCCAGGTATAGTTAGTTTGATGCTTTGACGTGAGAGCGATGCTTATTTTTATTTGGAGTTCTTCTTCGACGATCCTAGGATGGGTTCCTGGTCGGCACCTAGGATTAGCATGGTGGACATCATATTCTTTAATTTGTTTTCATCCGTAGTCGGATCCTGCTCTCCTACATGATGATTGCTATGCATTTATGTATTGAGATATTCATGTTGTAGCTTGTGGCGAGTGTAAGCCTCTACCTTGTATTCTACTCTATTTAGTACATGTATTTGTGACGACATCCACCTTGTTAAAGCGTCTCCAATATGACATTATATCCATTTTGAGACTTTAAAGTTTCTACGAGGTTAGGACTGCATATTGGGCCTTACAGGGTGAAAGTGTGCAATGGAGTAAAACTACATGATGAGCTCTTCAGTCCAAGCGATCATCTCCTTGCCACGAAAAACATCAGTGCCCATCAAATGGAAACTCTCGTGCACATGGGTGAAGTAGTCAACATTGTCTTCAATGTATTTCCAGTCAACATATCTCATATTGCTAATTGTCGGGCTCTTGTCATGGCAGTTTCATAGAAATCATGTTGCTCCTTGGTGTGGAGTGTGTAGTACACGGCAGTTTCCCTCCTTGTGGCATAAGGATCCAAAACTCCCCACTTCCTCAGACCTTGGTCCTTCATGTCCTTCTTGTTCTCAGCCACTAGGTGCGTATCATCATGTCCACACAACCTTGGCCTAAGATTCTTAAGCACAAGACACTCATCATCATGGATGTCCTCTCAGGCACTTGGGCCTTGTTCTTGTTAGTAGCTGAAATATCTCTATTAGTCCTCTTAGGCTTGGGAGGAGACTTGGAGGTTGTGGCAGACTTCTTAGGCATTGCGTCTGCCACGAGCTTCTGCTGCTTGGCAGGTGGGGGCTGAGCTGCTTGTTACTCCTCCTCATCTTGAACTGGATCTACATACATGTCTGTCTGCCTGTTACATGAACAATCCTCTTCTTTGCCTTCTTGAAACCTGATTTCTTGGGCAAAGATTTAGGTGGCCTTGAACTATCAGGGGTCTCTAGAGTGTGAGTCATGCTCGTCTTTGTTGGAGTGTATGTTCAGACTTTCATTGCACCTCCTCATGCCTTCCTAGCGTGTGCATATTCTTTCCTAATTGTTTGCTTCTTGGAAGTAACGTCCCGAGGTGAAAAATCCACATCTGAATTCTTCTTCGTACTGGTGCTGGTGACAGCCTTAGGAAGACCAGGAGAGCTCAACTCTCCTTCATAAAAGCTCTTATCTAGATGAGGGCCACTCTCCAAGTTAACACTTGGATCAACAAACATATTCTAACCATCCACTGATGCACACATAGTGATCATAGACCCTGCGAATTAGATTGAGAATAGTGGAATATATGAGCATCACAAAATTCAGAAGTTCTTGCAAAATATTTGAACTCAAAGTTTTGTTTTAGGGTCTCACTTTATCGAATTCAGAAAAACCGAGTTTTGCATTTGAGAAGCCTCGAGGCAGCAACACACACTTGGCAACGTCATTCCGGTTTCACCGAGATGTTTCTTGGTCTCTCTGAAGTGCTCATGTCACTCCTAAAATCCAGATTCAGTGACACCGATAGGATCCTCTCGATTTCACCGAGAAGCCCTTTGTGATGTGGCCGAAACCGCATCGGTGACGCCAATTTTTTTGTAGAGGGTCTGAGTTGCATGTTGCGGAAACCTAACCCTACATTTTTCGTTCAAATCTGTCGCAGTCGGTTTGGTGGGATATAAAATTCCCAGCAATTAACCCTTGTGCCATCACCAGCCCCAGGATTATTGTTTGCTAGTGGACACTTCCTTGATACAAAATTCAAAGCAAATACAAGAATTTGAGTACAAGACCATGAAGGTCCATGAAGTAGAATATATATTTCTAGTGGCTGATTGCGGAAGTTGCTCATGGATCACCAATGTCTTTGGGACTCCATTCCCACGGGAACATCTGACCTAGATAATTCCTATCTCGCGGCGTTACTATCTTTGATGCCTAGGCATGTGATTTCCATCATCATGCTCCTCTCCAAGTACGTGATCTGGCCAAAACCATAGACAGGGACAAGCCAATGAGTACGTTTGAATGTACTCGCAAATATCATGAAAATAGATATAATAAAGCAGGTGAGTTGGATGCACTGTAACTTTAATGGTATTTAATATGCCAAAAGGTTAATTCATGAATGCAATTATGCAGATAATATATACTTATCGAAAAGAATAAATAATAAGGGAAGATAAAATAAAAATGGAACATGAGGCAATAGTTCTCTCGAAGATTCCAAGAAAGTAAAATGTGCCAATCGAGTGTCTGAATGCGGCACCTCGAAAGGGAAATGCGGAACATGCCTATGTCGGGCATCTCAGTGACACCTCCTAAATGGCTTATATGATAAATAAATACATGAGTTCCACATTCGGGCGTCCGAAGCGACGCCACATATAGGGATTATACTGACAATAATAACATGTGTGCCACCATCGGGCGTCTCAAGCCACACCGCATAAAAGGGCATATATTAGAATTTAATCATAGGGTATCCAATTTGCAGAACCTTCCCAGGGATACCCACCATTTCATAAAAGAGGAAGAGGTCAGTCCACAATAACAATGATCATCCATAATGACTCATGATCAACATCATGGTTCAATTAATTCTTCCGAAGACCTACACTAAGATTGATGCTTGATCTATCCTAGATTGTAGTCCTTAACCGCGGACACATCTATTAGAATAGATGTTATACTCTGCAGAAGGTGTACTCTTTACCCATGAGTAATGTATAGTTAACCCGAGATGTTTACTAATTCCGATTATGGTTTTTGAGGTGAAACCGCACCTGACCCACACACACCAACTTAAATTCATGATGCCTGGAATCACCCACAACAATTGTTAAGTAAAACTCTAAGTTGGGAGACCAAACTCTCAATTAGCATGGGACCAAAATATTCATACCGCGCTAAGGCAGGGGCGCTACCGCCTCGGTCCAACCGGAACCCCCATGCCCCCGGACCAAGTGATATGCCTACCGGGCCACTTTTATCTTCCATATGGCCTCTCTGTATGGTGTGTGCAAGGGAAGGGGTTAACAACCTACTGAACCTTAAGCCTACATGTGGCTAGGACAAGTGGTAACACAGAACAAGTATGGGGGTTACTGGAACAAGACTCGATCTACTGTCGGCTCATGAGGTTTTAGACTTCCCTGCAAGGGTTAGGACAACATATTTACTTCATAGTACACAACAGGGCCGACACCAATCATGCCCCAACATGCCTTCACCGATCATCCTCGTTACCACGAGATATCAGTTCCACGATCACATTTATCCGAGACAAAAACCTTCCCATGGAATTTGTCCTAATGACCGTAGGCATGTGTGGCATGAGGTAGTATCCACTTTAGCATGCATCTCATGTTTAACAGAATATAATTCCTACTAATAATTACATGCATAAATAATTTAATATGCAATGATTTATTTCAATTTATCATAGTCATGAATTATTCATCCTAGCAAACAAACAACCAACTTGTGTTATATCAAGGGTTCAGGATGCTTGCCTTGAGTATGCAGAAGTGTAGAGTGCATGATACGTCTCTGTTGTATCTACTTTTCCGAACTCTTTTGCCCGTGTTTTGGACTCTAATTTGCATGATTTGAATGGAACTAACCCGGATTAACGTTATTTTCAGCAGAATGGCCACGGTGTTGTTTTTGCGCAGAAATAATAGTTCTCGGAATGACCTGAAAATTTAGAGAGAATTTTTCTAGAATTTCTGAAAAATACTGGCGCAAGAATTAGCGGAGGAAGTGGAGCCGTGAGCCCACAAGCCCACCAGGCCCGGGCCCCCCTGGCCGCGCCTGGCAGGCTTGTGGGGCCCACAAATGTCCACCGCCTCCAAATCCAACTCTATTTAGTCCGTTCCGTTCGGAAAAAAAATCAAGGAGAAGAGTTCATCGCGTTTTACGATAAGGAGGCGCCGCCACCTCCTGTTCTTCATCTGGAGGGCAGATCTGGAGTCCGTTCTGGGCTCCGGAGAGGGGAGATCGTCGCCATCGTCATCATCAACCTTCCTTCATCGCCAATTCCATGATGCTCTTCACCGTTCATGAATAATCTCATCGTAGGCTTGCTGGACGGTGATGGGTTGGATGAGATCTATCATGTAATCGAGTTAGTTTTGACGGGGATTGATCTCTAGTATCCACTATGTTCTGAGATTGATGTTGCTACTACATTGCCATGCTTAATGCTTGTCACTAGGGCCCGAGTGCCATGATTTCAGATCTGAACCTATTATGTTGTCGCCAATATATGTGTGTTCTTGATCCTATCTTGCAAGTTGTAGTCACCTACTATGTGTTATGACCAAGCAACCCCAGAGTGAGAATAGCCGGAACCACTCTCGGAGATGACCATAGTATGAGGAGTTCATGTATTCACTAAGTGTTAATGCGTTGGTCCGGTATTAAAAGGAGAAACTTAATATCCCGTAGTTTCCATTAGGACCCCGCTGCCACGGGAGGGATGGATAATAGATGTCATGCAAGTTCTTTTCCCTAAGCACGTATGACTACATAAGGAATACATGCCTACATTAGATTGACGAACTGGAGCTAGTTACTTATCTCTCCGTGTTATAACTGTTGCATGATGAATAGCATCCGGCATAATTATCCATCACCGATCCAATGCCTACGAGTTTTTCCTACTGGTCCTTGCTATGTTACTTTGCCGCTACTGTTGTCACTGCTGCTACTGTTACTCTGTTGCTACTGTTGTTACTTTGCTGCTACTGTTGTCACTTTCCTGCTACTGGTTACTGTTGCTACTACTGCTATCATACTACTTTGCTACTGATACTTTGCTGCAGACACTAAATCTTTCAGGTGTGGTTGAATTGACAACTCAACTGCTAATACTTGAGAATATTCTTTGGCTTCCCCTTGAGTCGAATCAATAAATTTGGGTTGAATACTCTACCCTCGAAAATTGTTGCGATCCCCTATACTTGTGGGTTATCAAGACCTTTTTCTGGTGTCGTTGCCGGGGAAGCACATCTATATTCTCTGAGTCACTTGGGATTTACGTCTGCTGATCACTATGAGGAATCCTATAGATCCAAGAACTAAAGTCTTGCCCTCAACTACGAGGACAGGTAAGGAACTGCCATCTAGCTCTACACTTGATTCACCTTCAGCTATGAGTAAGTTTGCGACACCACCTCCTGCTAGAAATCTTGATATGTTGCGTGTGCTTGATGATGCTACTTCTGCTGCCCATGATGCTTATGATGATGCTATGGTTGATACTATTTTGCCACTAGGTGCATTCCTTGATGCACAAATTGCTAGAGTTACTGCTAGATGTGATGATACTTCTGAAGCTGCTGATACTATTGAAGTAGAACCTGCTATTTTGCCTGCTAGAACTAGCTCTCCTAGATATGAATTGCCTGATATGCCTGAGTGTTATGTTATGGAGGGAGAGATAGCTGAGGACTTTCTTGCTTGTAAGGATAGCTATGATGTTGAGAAATTACTTCTCAAGTGGAAAGAAAAATCTCTGAACGCTAGGATGAAATACAACCCGAAGTTTGCCACTTTGCCTATCTTTGTGACCGATAAGGATTATGAATTCTCTGTCGACCCTGAGTTAATTACTCTGGTCGAATCTGATCCTTTTCACGGTTATGAGTCTGAAACGGTTGTAGCCCATCTTACCAAACTGCACGATATAGCCACCCTATTCACTAGTGAGGAAAAGATCCGGCACTACTATATCCTCAAGTTGTTTCCTTTCTTGCTAAAGGATGATGCTAAGACTTGGTTCACTTCTCTTGCTCCTGGCTCTGTGCATAGGCCCCAGGATATGGTCTACTACTTCTCTGAAAAATATTTTGCTGCCCATAAGAAGCAAGCTGCCTTGCAGGAAATATACAACTTTGCTCAAGCTGAGGAATAGAGTCTCCCACAAGCTTGGGGGAGGCTCGTCCAGCTACTGAATGCTTTGCCTGATCGCCCTCTTGAGAAGAATGAAATACTTGATATATTCTATAATGGACTTACCGATGGTTCTAGAGACCACCTAGATAGTTGTGCTGGTTGTGTTTTTAGGGAACGAACCGTAGAACAAGCTGAGATTCTACTGAATAATATCTTGTGCAATGAGAATGCTTGGACTATTCCCGAACCACCTCCTAAGACAACTCCGAATAAAAGAGGTATCCTATTCCTGAGTCCTGATGATATGCAAGAAGCTAAGAAATCTATGCGAGAGAAAGACATTAAATATGAAGATGTCAAAAATCTACCACCTATCGAAGAGATCCATGGTCTTGATAACCCAATACACGTAGTAGAAGTAAATTCTCTGCGTAGGTTTGATGAGAGTGATATTCCTTTTGATAAACCTGGTAGCCTATGCCTGGATGAATTTGATAATTTTGTTGCCAAACAACAGAGTTTCAATGATTATGTTAGCAGACAATTGGAATAGAATGCTCGTATGCTTAGTCATTTAAGTGCTTGTGTGGACAGAAACGTCAATGATCTTAAGCTGTTGAGTAAACATGCCTCTATGGTTACTACTCAGTAGAATAAGTACTTAAGGCTCAAAATGACTTGCTCAATGAGTTGAATGACAATTCTGTCAGAGTCATCACTAGAGGCGGTAGAATGACTCAGGAACATTTGTATCCTGAGGGTCATCCTAAGAGAATTGAACAAGATTCTCAAGAAGTTAGCACTGATGCACCTAGTCATCCTAGAAAGAAGAAGAAAGATGATAGGACCATGCACGCTAAAACCCAGATGCTGATACACCTGAGAGTCCAAACGATGCCTCTGTTTCTGATGCTGAAACACAATCTGGTGATGAACGTGAGCCTAATGATGATATCAATAGTGATGTTCATGATGATGCTCAACCTAGCAATGATAAGGATGTGGAGATTGAACCTGATGATCTTGATAACCCACAACCTAAGAATAGAAGATACGATAAGAATCACTTATACCTCATGTTAAGATGAAGTATGATCTGCTTGTTGGGGAGATACACATCCCCATTGAGGTGACCTAGTGACTATTCGAAAATTATCCGTTCTCTTTTGCGATTCGAAAAGGTTTGTCGAGGAGACTTGATCAACCTCGTTGACGGATTTCTTTCGATGACCATGAGATGGATGAATCGAGGAGTCACAACCTCTGTTCCAAGCTTTCACCTTCGGTTGCTTAGAAGAAAAATGATAGGTTTAGTTTAGTTTTCCCTGTTTTCTGCTTTTAGCGTCCCGTAGAAAAGTACCCCAAAGATAAAAGTTCTCCGAACGTCCTGAAAATCAAGTATCATTTTTCCTGGAATTTTTGAAAAATACTGAGACGAAGAGCTAGTCTGGGGGCTGCACCAATGGGCCACAAGCCCTAGAGGAGCGGGCACCCCCCTGGCCACGCCTACCAGGCTTCTGGGGCCCACGTGCACCCCTCCAGTCATTCTAGCTCTCATCTGCTTCTCCTACCTCCAGAAAAATCGTTTCGTAGCTCAAACCCATGTTCTTGCTCTTCTTGCTGGGATTTTCGATCTCCTTGCTCAAAGCACCATTCTCCGAACTATTTTGGGGAAATTGCTCCTTGGTAAGTGACTCCTCCATTGGTCCAATTAGTTTTTCTCTAGTGCCTTATACTTCGCGTATTTTTGCTGCCTTGGTGACCATGTTCTTGAGCTTTGCATGCTAATTTTTGCTGGTCCCAAGTAGTTTTGATGTGTAATATGGCCTCTAGGCACTTGTTGGAGCAGTTGCTACGAGTTTAGTTGAGCCTTGTTCACTTTTCCTTAGAGTCACTAATATTTCAGAAATTTTCAGAGATAGAAAAGGGAAAAGATGAGGAGGTTCTTAAGAGGCTCTTCAAGCCATGACCCCAAGGATGATGGAAGTGAGAAGAAGCCCAAGTATCCGGTTCCTTGAGCTGCAGAAGTTCGAGCGTGCGAGTGGCCAAGCGATGTGTTCTTACGCGCCGCCGAACTTTATGAGGACTTTTATTACTTGGTGGAGAATGCAGACCTTATCGCCTTCGTTGAAGATAAGTGTCCGCAATACCTCCTCCTCACTAATCTCTTCATACAAAGCTTTAACTTCTATCCGAGGAAGAATACTCCTATGGTTGAGTTCAAACTTTATGATATCCCCTAGCGCATGTCACTCCAGGATTTTTGCAATGTTTGCAAATTACCTTATGTTGGGGATATTCATGAACCTCGTCCATGGAACTTGGAAGCTTTCATCGATACTATTGTTGTAGGAGAGGAGAGAGGAGTGTCTTGCGCTAGAGCTGCTAGCATACATTTTCCCATGCTACGATTCTTCTCACTTTTTGTGGGAAAATGTTTGATTGGCCGTGGGAAAGCTGTGTCCCTTAGTTCCCCAGATCTTGCGGTCTTGCGCGAAGCCCTTCATAATGATAAAACTTATAGCTTGGGTGCTATAGTAGCTCAACGGTTGAACACGAACCGTTCTAAAGGCGTTGTCTATGGAGGTATCTATGCTACTCGTCTTGCTAGACATTTTGAGATACCTATTAGACTGGACGAGGAAGAAGAGATTCTTCTTCCTGAGAGATATCTAGATTACGATAGCATGGTTCGCCATGACTTTCTGGATAGAGATATAAATAGAAGGATGATTTATAACCTGGTATTTAGTCAGGGTAATCGTGAGACTATTACTTTGCCTGCTCCTTCTTTGGTCAATCTTCATGCAGGAAGGTACATTATTATGCCCACGGACATCTACGCATATTGGGGCTTAGCCCAACCATAGGTGCCCGTGCCCGAGCCACCAGTCGAGTACCAGATGCCAGTTTATCAGTAGGAGCCAGAGGAGCTCACACAGCAGTGGCATGCTCAGTCGACTCCGGAGTACCCCGAAGCTGGTTATTTCCCTCCTTGGGAGTAGACCAACTTAGGCCAAAAGCCTAAGCTTGGGGGAGTATGTGTTTCTCACCAACTTTACATTCTTGCTTATGCTTTCACTTTGTTTGTCGGTGTTCACACTTTGCCACTGTATCATCCATGCTAGTTTATTTCTTTTTCTCATTTTCTTTTCGTGTGTCTGTCTAGTTTGAGAAAACCCAAAAAGATTTTCTTTTCTTTTTTTGCCTGTTGGGAGCTTTCCCGTGTAAATAGTTTTCTTTTTCTTTGGGTCAAGGTAGAAGACCATGGTGACAATGTTTAGTGGCGCTCGCATGCATATCTGTTTATCTGTTAAAGAGCCATATTACTTTGTCTTCTCCTTTGTGTTTGCCTACAGATTCCAACATAGTCCAATGCACGAGCACGCTTATTATTGTTCACATCATTCGGTCGTGCAAGTGAAAGGCAATAATGACGATATATGATGAAGTGACTGAGCCTGGAAAAGATGGTATGGACTTGATCTATTTTGTTTTTGTAAATATGACTAGCTCATCATTCCTAGTTCGGCTTTGTTGTGAGAGAAACATGTTTGCAATGACAACTTAGAGATCATAGTTTCTGATGCCATGCTTAATTAGCTAGGAGCTTATAATGGTTTGTCTTGGATGCCCACATGAATGTTGAGATGACTATGATGTAGTATGAGAGGACGGTATCCTCCTTTGAATTATTCAAGTGGTTTGACTTGGCGCATGTTCACACATGTAGTTGAAACAAAATCAACATAGCCTCTATGATGTTCATGTTCATGGTGATTTATGTCCTACTCATGCTTGCACTCAATGTTAGTTAATCTCAATGCATTTTGATGACTTTTGTCGCTCTCTAGTTGGTCGCTTCCCAGTCTTTTGCTAGCCTTCACTTGTACTAAGCGGGAATACTGCTTGTGCATCCACTTCCATGAACCCAAAGTTGTTCCAGATGAGTCCACCATACCTACCTATATGCGGTATCTACCTGTTGTTCCAAGTAAATTTGCATGTGCCACTCTCTAAACCTTCAAGAAATAATCTGTTTTGCATGCCCGAACCGCTCATGTGGTGACAGGGGCTATCAGTATCTTCCATGCTAGGCGTGTTATCCTCGATATGTGTTTATTCACTATCATTTACGAGAAAGGGGCCGGTAATTGGAATGCCCAGTTCCACGCTCAAATCGAAAAGATAATTGCAAAAAAAACTCCTCCTAGATTGATGTTGGTATGGACGGCACCCGAGTATTCGGCTAGTCGTGGAGTGTGATTGATTGGTGGTCGGGGAGTCAAAACTTTACTTTTCTGCTTGGGAACCGCCTATAGCATGTGTAGTGTGGAAGATGGTGAGAAATCTTAGTCATTGCGTTGACAATGAAAGCATGCCACCCAACATTATTATCTCTGTTTTCAAAGCTCGAGCTCTAGCACCTCTGCAAATCAATGCTTCCCTCTGTCAAGGGCCTGTCTATTTATGTTCCTGTTGAGTCATCCTCCTGTTATAAAAGCACCAATTAGAGAGCACCTCTGTCATTTTTATGCTTTGCTTTTAACTGTGTTGAGTATGACTATGACTGGATCTTCTTTGCCATGAATTACAATGTTTAGTCAGCCCTTTGTCTTTGAAGGTGCTCTGCATTTATGTTTTGCGGTCTTAGAAAGAGCTAGCGAGATACCATCTATTTGTACTCCTTCATGATTGTTTTGAAGTTAGTTGCAACATATCTAGCAAATACTTCACCGGCCTGATTTTTGAATAGTATATATTTTGAGTCGAATGAGTCATCAGACGAATACGAAGTTTCACATGCAAAGCCTGTTAGAGTAGGTGGATCAACAGGAGCTCTTTTGCATCAACCCATGAGGTTTTGGGATACTGCTTAGGTTTCCAGTATGACCCGTTGATACGTCTCCATCGTATCTACTTTTCCAAACTCTTTTGCCCTTGTTTTGGACTCTAGTTTGCATGATTTGAATGGAACTAACCCGGAATAACGCTGTTTTCAGCAGAATTGCCATGGTGTTGTTTTTGCGCAGAAATAAAAGTTCTCGGAATGACCTTAAAATTTACGAAGAATTTTTCTAGAATTTTGAAAAATACTGGCGCAAGAATCAGCGGAGGAAGTGGAGTTGTGAGCCCACAAGCCCACCAGGCGCGGGCCCCCTGGCCACGTATGGCAGGCTTGTGGGCCCCACAAAGCTCCACCGCCTCCAAATCCAGCTCTATTTAGTCTGTTCCGTTCGGAAAAAAAATCAAGGAGAAGAGTTCATCGCGTTTTACAATATGGAGGCGCCGCCACCTCCTGTTCTTTATCTGGAGGTGGTGGAGCTTTGTGGGCCCCACAAGCCTGCCAGACATGGCGAGGGGCGATCCGGAGAGGGGAGATCGTCGCCATCGTCATCATCAACCTTCCTTCATCGCCAATTCCATGATGCTCTTCACCGTTCGTGAGTAATCTCATCGTAGGCTTTCTGGATGGTGATGGGTTGGATGAGATCTATCATGTAATCGAGTGAGTTTTGACGGGGATTGATCCGTAGTATCCACTATGTTCTCAGATTGATGTTGCTACTACTTTGCCATGCTTAATGCTTGTCACTAGGGCCCGAGGGCCATGCTTTCAGATCTGAACCTATTATGTTGTCGCCAATATATGTGTGTTCTTGATCTTATCTTGCAAGTTGTAGTCACCTACTATGTGTTATGACCCGGCAACCCCGGAGTGACAATAGCCGGAACCACTCCCGGAGATGACCATAGTATGAGGATTTCATGTATTCACCAAGTGTTAATGCGTTGGTCCAGTTCTTTATTAGAAGGAGAACCTTAATATCCCGTAGTTTCCATTAGGACCCCGCTGCCACGGGAGGGATGGACAATAGATGTCATGCAAGTTCTTTTCCCTAAGCACTATGACTACATACAGAATACGTGCCTACATTAGATTGACGAACTGGAGCTAGTTACTTATGTCTCCGTGTTATAACTGTTGCACGATGAATAGCATCTGGCATAATCATGCATCACCGATCCAATGCCTACCAGTTTTTCCTACTGGTCCTTGCAACGTTACTTTGCCGCTACTGATGTCACTGCTGCTACTGCTGTTACTTTGCTGCTACTGGTGTCACTTTTCTCCTACTGGTTGTTGTTGTTACTGCTGCTATCATACTACTTTGCTACTGATACTTTGTTGCACACACTAAATCTTTCAGGTGTGGTTGAATTGACAACTCAACTGTTAATACTTGAGAATATTCTTTGGCTTCCCCTTGAGTCGAATCAATAAATTTGGGTTGAATACTCTACCCTCGAAAACTGTTGCAATCCCTATACTTGTGGGTAATCAGTGCACTCCAATTTTTTTGAAAGTATTCTTCCCTCCATTTTTCCTAATTCAAGAACATGCCAATCAACACATAATTCTAAAATACTACAAAAAAGTTGTTTCAATTTTTTTTGAAATAAATTCTAAAATAGACTAGATGGATTTTGGGAAATAGCAGAAAAAGAATCAATTAAAAAGGAGTCGTGGTTTATAAGTTATGGCCAGTCAAAGTTGGCATGCACTTTCAGAAGAGGGGAGACATACTATGGGAAAACTTGAATACGCTTTCAGAAGAGGGGAGACGTACTGCGGGGAAAAAACGCTTTCACTTAATAGAACGCGGTGATGGCTATGTCAGTGATACAGGGGTCACAGGCCCACTGGTCAGATTCGACTAATCGACCATCGTCCTCTTCCTGGGGCCGAACCGGGACGGAGCTCCAATGCTCCTCGCTGGTAAATGATGGAATGCGGGAATAGGTTCAAAGGACCTATGCGGTCCTCCCGGTGGTCTCCCTGGTCCAGAAGGTGGCCGAGGCCATCGACAGTGACAATCCCGTCACATGACGCGGTCGGGAAACAGGGGAATCTCGTCTTCGATGTGTGCCGAGCGAAATTGAAGGGAGGGATGAATTCAAGGGGTCATGCTAGAGCTACTAGTGTGGAGAGTGGAGGAGGGGAGGATGTGGTGGTGCGAGAATTTACTAGAAGGCCATGGCGGCCGTGGTTGTCGGAGGCGGGGAGGAAGGTCCCCTCTGGTGGTTTGACTGTCTCAGTTAGGCTCATGGGGATGCGAGTAGTGCTTCTCAGGATGACAGTGAGATCCTGGTCCGTTTTATTGTGTGGGCAGGTCGGTTCCCATGGCTTCCCGAAGATAAGCTCAATGGCTCAGCCACTAATGGCAACGAGGCCATGGCGATGTAGGAGGAGGATGGTGCATGGTCGGTGCAATTAGGAGGGGTTGATGGCCATCCAAATCACCCAGAAGAGGAAGCTTCTTGGCCTAGGGCTTTCGAACGACACCAACCATGGTTGAGGTTTGTCGCGGCAAATGACAGTTGAGGCGCTGTGCTGGCGAGGTTGGTGGCCATCATAGTAATGTTGCGATTAGCTAGGGGGCTGAGGGTGAGCCACTTGTCTTGGGTAGCACCATCTAAATGTCCTGTCCAAGCCAAATAACTTACCCCGAAAAGTCCTGACAAATCCAATGGCAGCACTCAAGCTGTGGACGTGGCCAGGTCGATATAGTGGATGATGGGGTGTCAGGGTGATCTAGCGCGACGTGACAACCAAAGGAGGAGTCAGGGCAAGGGAAAATGACTAGCAGGACGACGTGATGGATCAGATGCTAGCATGTGCGTGCTCTCGCTGCACCCAGAGCATGTACACAGAGTGCTCGACGAAATGCCAAGACAACCTAGAGGGCTCTAATGCAAATGAGAATTAATAGGGTCAAGAGTGTGGGTAAGATAGCGCTAGTGGACATGCTAGTTTGCCGAGATAAGAAAGTCTCCAATGCAGTTTAGAAAGCTGCACAATTTCTGCCATGCCCACAAGATGTTCGAAAAAATGCTAGGACCAGCTAGAAAATCATGTTGGATTTGAAACTTGGCAGGATGGGGTCTTTTTAGATTTTATCGAGAATGGTAGGGTTGGTTTGAGAAAAGTGGAAACTTGCTAGTGCAAGTTTGAGTGAAATTCAGTTCTGGATAGAAACTATAGGGTGATTTTTCATCAACTTAAAAGATTCTATTGGGGCTGATCTCATGGACGTATGGTATTGCTCTAAAGGAGTACAAGTGTAAAAAACCTACGAGTCATTTGAGAAAGGAAAAATAGGGTTGGAGTTCAAAACACCAAACTGGACCAGAGATGAAAAGAGGATGGTTTCCTCAAATTTTTTGAAGTACCATGGTGAGGTTTTGCATAAAAGTGACCCATAGTTAGCACATGACCTCTCCTAATTTAGTGGAATTTTCAAATAAATATTTAAAAATCTTGTACTACAACACATGCCTTTCACACACGGAAAATTCCATCAAAATAATTTAATTGGGCAAGTTTTATTATAAAAATATTTCCTACCTAACATAATTGTTTTTGAAACATTTACGAAAACATTTGAAGCTCAAATACTTTCAACAAATTTATACTTGGAGGGAAGAATTTTAGAAAACACAAGAAAGAGAATGTTCTAAAATTAAGAGAGAACCAAACATAATTTAAAAAATTTATTCACGACAAATTTTAATTAACAAAAACATGGTTAATTTTATGGGGTTTTACAAAATCTATCCTATGGAATTCGTGAGAGGATAAGAATGTGCACACTGTGGCAAGATGTAAGACATGTCGTCTTGCACAAGAATGGGAAGGGTAATGCAAAAGGGATTCAGGTTTTACCCTAACTTGGTGGAGCCTTTGTGGCGTCAACGGGGGTGATAATTGTCTTTGACGGTGACGAGGGCACATTGGAGACAAAGGCAAACATTCGTAGACCTAGGCGACGGTAGGAATCGGGTGGGGGAGTGGAGGTTTGAAGAATTTTTCAAAGTCACATCCACGCGATATATAACCATGTGCTGCCGGTGACACTGAGAAGAATGGATCGGTGGCACCAAAGTTCATAACTAACATTGGCCGAGGAATTTGGTGATATTGAAACTTTATGATCGGTGGTACCGAGGCGACAAAACCTGACCAGTCTAAATGCCTTTGGTGCAATCGAATGTGTAGGGGTTGGTCACACCAAAAACACTTAGAAGGTTTTGGAAGTCAGCCATAGACGCATAGGCGGCTCTAAGTGCTGCTCACCCAGAGGGTCCGAAAATTAGATTGTTCAAATTTTGTGATGAAGCATCACTAGTGCAGACAAGCCTAGCTATGGCATGGCAAAAATGGCCTTAGTGGCATGGACACCTGACACCACCAATATGGTGCCACTGTTAAAAATATTGCAGGCGTTTGAGACAACGACAACAATATTTGACATGTTTCTGGTGTACCATGTGGCCAATGCCATTGTTAATAAACGTCAGTACTGGCATTGCATTTAGTGCGACACCAACAATTCCATTTTCAGATTTAAACCAAATTGGTACAACAACGCTATCCAACCAAAATGACAGCATAATCAAAGTTTAAGAAGAGGTATTAAACAATTCAATGCAAATACCAGAATCTAAGATGAATAATATTTATTTATGGAAATAGTTAGAAAAAGTATCAAAAATAAGCAAATAACACAAGTACACAAGTACAACTAAACTAAAGGTGGTAACAACGTGTGGCATGCCATGCATGCATGCCTACTATCTAGCTAACTCAACATTTTGGCGGGCGGCCTCTGGGTCCTGGTCTGTAGTAAGTGAACCATCATCTCTGCGAGCAGGCCTCTAGTAGACCATGATATTATCATGATTGTAGTCAAGGTAGAACATGACTCTTTCCGCAACTTCCATCTCGTAAGCAGTTGCAGGAGCTATCCTTCCGGGGCAACCGAAATAGGTGCGATTGACTTGTTGGTGACAAGATAATTGAAGTGTAGGGTCGTCAGCATCTTCATGAGAGTGCATTGGAATGTGATGATTGCATCAAGTGGAACTCAAAACTTCTCTAAGAAGTCACGTCTTGCTCCGCAAGGGATGGCCTGAGGAAAATTGAAAAAAAACTAGTTAGACAATTTCGGTCACAACCGTACCATATGAAACTCAATCAGAACATGTTGAACTAAATCATATGTATATATCATGTTAGTGATGAAGTATTTTGGAAGGTCTATGAAGAACATCATATCCTTCTCGCATCTCAAAGCACCACAATTCTCACACGGGGCGTCCATTTACTGCTTTCATCATCCTTGACCAAAATAAGCATAGACCATTAAACTAAATAACTAACACAATGAAATAAAACATATACTAGTAATTAAGCAATTCTACAAAGTTCAACAAAGCATAGACCAAAATATGCACGGTTCAAACAGAAAATAACATGCATAAAGTTAAACAATCATTCACATACGAAATAGCTAGTGCTACCCATCTAGCAAGCTACTAGCCAGAGGGGCCGACCTCGTGGTCACCCCTCGCGGACGTATGACAATGCTACAACAGCTGAACCTCCTCCCCCTCCTCCTCTGCCACGATCTTATCCCAATCTATGGGATCCTCCTCTACACTCTTCCTTGCTGCATACTAAAGGAGAATCATCTTGTTGGTCTCTATGAGTTAATCATCTCTTGCAACCTTCCTCACTAATGGGCGAAACAACTATTGCTCAACCTGGAGGTTCTCCTTCTCCTTAGCCCTAGTGCATATACTTATGTTCTCTGGTGTGAGGAACTTTTCTTACTCACGACAATCACAGAAGTTCCGAATCATAGCTTCCTTGATACTCAACCGCTTTTGCATCGTAGGCACGCGACACTAACTCCGGGGGTGTCCCAATGGCGAAGCTGGTGGACGACATTGTCCTTCCTGATGGTTGCATAGTACTCACTCGCCTTATGTCGCCCACCACAAAACTTCTGAGCCATAGTATTGTACCTGGAACACCTATATATATATACACAATCTAGACAATGCAATTAAACGTACGCTTGAATCTTGCACTAGAACTATACTACATTCTTACATTACACACTACAATATGACACTACAAATCTCACTAAAAATCTACAACTACCCTAAAATCTGACACTACAATAAGCCTAGAAATCTGCACTACATCTACACTAAAATATGGCACTATAATTACCCTAAAAATTTATGCTACATTCTTACACCACAATTACACTAAAATCTTACATTAGAACTATACTAAATTCTACACTTAAACTAGAATAAAATCTTATATATGATGATCTCACTACAAATTCTACACGGCAATTACCGTAGAATTTTACACAACATTTACACTATCAAGCTTACACTACAACTACACTAAAGCTCACCGATGACTGAGACGACGGGGCTGGCGGGTCCTTGACGGCGGCAGAGGAGGCGGCTAGAGGATCACTGAAGGGACATCTAGAGGGGCCATGAATAGACTACTTGACAAAATAAAAACTTAGCCTTTTCCCAATTTCAATAGCTAGCAAGTTTTAGCAATTCTAGAAAGTCTAGCACACCCTACACATGAAAGTAGAAATTAAGGGCATGTGCATGTAAGTAGAGGGTAGGGAAAGGAAGATCAAACACAATGGGGAGTCGAAGATTTTCCCCGTGGTTTCGATAGGTGGTACTATCATACATTCACGCTGATGGAGACTTCAACCCACGGAGGGTAAAGAACGAGAGAGTCCATGGAGGGCTCCACCCATGAAGGGTCCATAGAGAAGCAACCTTGTCTATTCCATCATGGCTTACGTCCATGAAGGACTAGCCTCAATCAGGGTATATCTTCACGAAGTAGGCTATCTCCTGTTCCTTACAAACTTCTTGATTCAACTCAACACGAAGTTAGAGACTCCCAAGTGACACCTAACCAATCTAGGAGACAGACTCTCGAAAAGGTAATAGATGTGGTATGTATGATGAACTCCTTCCCTTGTGCTTCAAAAGATAGTCTCCTCAACACTCAATCACCCTCTCACAGATTTGGCTTTGGTAGAAGAGATTGATTAGGTGGAAAGCAACTTGGGGAGGCTAGAAATAAAGATTCATATGGTTGGAGTGGAATATCTTGATCTCAAAACATGAGTAAGTGGTTCTCTCTCAGAAAAGTGATGGAGCAAGTGTTGGCTTGTTCTGAGTGCTTCATCTACAAATATGAGGTAGGTGGAGGAGTATATATAGGCATATCCAAAAATACAACCATTACAACATTATTGCCGAACTCGATGGAACCGAAGCAAAAACTCGGTTACATCGACTAGTGCAAAATGTGGCAACTTTCAGAATTTTGCTGTGACCGATGTATAATTCTTGGCGAGTCTAATTTGGTTGGCCTAGGCAGTTACCCAAACTCGGTTGCAGTGATTTTCAAAAATCATAAATTCTGATTGTTAGCAAACGGACAGGAGGGAGTTGGTCACTGTTTTTTCGTTGCACTAAAATCAAACTTGGTGGCACCGAGAAGGTTGGGTTGGGTCTGGATTATTTCTAGGGTAAAACTCAGTAGGGCCAATTTTAGAAAAGTTGGTGTGACCAAATTTGAATGTTTGTCTTTAGAAAAACTATTTTGTGGGAGAATTTCATGATGGTTTCTAGTGGCACTTCAGTAACCATATCTTCATAGATACCTCGTCCCCTTTTAATAGTATTGGCTTTACAATGGACTTAGTTGTGATTTCTCACATTAAGACAGAATGTAGAGTCTTGAATCTTTGCCAATCCTATTCTTATCCTACCTTGGGGCTTCTCCTCTCAATGCAGCCAATTCTCTCCGTGGACTTCATCTAAAATAAACTAGATAAAGCTATTAGTCCAAGAGACAATTTATGTTGTCATGAATTATCAAAACTACCAAGGGAGCATATGTGCTTTCAATCTCCCCCTTTTTTATAACTGATGATAACATACAATCAAAGCTTCAAATTAAGATAGTCAGTAATATATGTTAGCTTTGAAACACATGTAACAAAAACATGCTCCCATAAATGTGTGCAATCCCTTTTTAAAGAACAACCGCTTTGGAATGCATGGACACACACATTGTAGAGAGGACATGATGAGTCATGTGTACCTTGTCTATATGCATGAAACATATGTTAAAGTGTCTCCATGTTTAAGACTCACTCTTGCAAATATGTGCAAAAAACAAGAGATCATCTTGACAAAGATATGATGCATATACTTACCCCAAGGTTATTGAGCATTTTAACACTAGGAACACACTTGAGGAAACAATGTTAGATAACACAAGAGTATTCTTTTCATACAAATGCAAAAGAATCCAAAAGTACCAAGTTATTGAAGACATATGGAAAATAAAACTGTTAAGATTGATATGTCTTTAAGAACATTTAGAATTATCTCCCCTCGGTATGAATCAGTTTCTCCTTTCCATAAATCTTAGCATGTAGATATTGGGAGTAGGTAGGGTGAGACAAGTCTAAAACTTAGTTAATTTAAAATAGAAAGTCCGTCTTAGTCTCTCTCCTTTAAATATAGATAGTAGATTTGATCTCTCTCTCCTCCTTAATGTAGTGTTACTCCCCCTTTGAGGAGCTTGATATTTCAACCCCATTGAGTAAGCATAAGCTTTAACATTTCTTCCCCTTTGGCATTAATTTCCAAAGAGGGTAAGGGATCCTTGAGAGTAAGGGTCATTGAGAACTTCTACTGAAAAAGTTGAGAGAATGGAAAAGAATACAAGTAGTAGCAAATGTCGGAGGCTCCGGGTTGATATAGATCGGTTGAACCGATATGAATATTGGGTTCTCGGACAAATCGGTGACACTGAAGGGTTTTATGTTAGTTGTACCAAAGTAATCTGAGAAGTTTATCTACTGCATGCGTGAAGCCAATTTTCCTAATTCGGAGGATCCGAGTTGCAAACAGAAACTTGGCAAAGGCATTCTTGGCAATTTTCTCGAACAAAATTTTCACAAAGATTTGTCCAATGTACTTAGAAAATTATCAACATGTTTGGAAGTAATTTCCAAAAAAGATTTGCAAGGTATTTTCAGAAATATTTGAAAGGAATTTCCATCTAGGTTAGATTTGAATGGAAGTGTCAAGTTAGGGAAAAAGAGAAACTCTCCATTCAATTCTTATATCTAGATGTTTCGCAGTGATTAGCTTACTGTATTAGAGTATATTGACTTAAGGGGCCAAGCAAGAATGCTTGATCATAGGTCATACTCATCGTTAAGCTCAAAATGGGTTTACCATTTTTTGTTTAAGCATTTATTGTCTCAATATCACTTGAGTTGCTTTTATCTCAGGTCTTGGAGTAAATATTTTTCAAGGATACAAGTATATACCTTTAAAATATGTTGATGACATGGCATGTAGGTGAACTTGTCGTGGATGCTTAAGGTTGCTGAAGATCATCTTGTGTTGGGAGCAATCCTTCTTTTTTTACTCTTCACCTACATTGCTTAGTCATGTAATGAAGAACATGATATATCCAAGAGAGATGAATGAAATTGTTCAACAAATGTTTGTCAAGGATATGGTTTGTGTTGTCTTCTTCCCCCATCATCAAAGAAGGATTGTTGATACTTGGATATGTTAAGATTGCTTGAGGTATGAGTTAATGGCAATCTTGTGGAGTGTAGTTCTTCCAAGTGCCTACAAAAGGTTAGATGCAAACAAGGGAGAATCGATTTAAAATATATGAATAATCATCATGTCAATGGTATCATGGAATAGTCAAGTAAACTCATGCCCTTGCATGTATCCGAGTGAGTCTAGATCAAGCTTGAAGCATCACTGATGTTCAACTCACTCCTCAAGTGAATTAACATTTTCTCATCAAGTGGCTTAGTAAAGATATCGACCAATTGTTTGTTAGTACTCATACGTCTCCAACATATGTATAATTTTTTATTGTTCCGTGTTGTTATATTATCATCCTAAGATACTTTTTGGGTCGTAGTTCATCAATTTACATTATTTTTGAGCACTAACCTATTAACGAGTGCCCATGGCCAGTTGCTGTTTTATATGTGTTTTTTGGTTTTCGGGTTTTCAGTAGAAAATGAAGTCCAATTACGACAGAACTTTTTTATGATTTCTTCTATACCAAAAGAAGACGTGGAAGCTTCGGGAGGATACCTGAAACCACATGTGCGACCCACAAGCCAACAGGGCGTGGCTAGGGGGGTGGCCCTGCCCTGATGGATTGTGACTCCCATGTAGCCCCGGTTGCTCCGTTCTCTCACCTATAAATTCAAAAATATTTCAAAAATCCTAAATATAATTGCCAAACATGTTTTACGCCGCTGCAAGTCCCTCTTCCAACGGGACCCCATCTAGAGCTTCGTTCCGGCATTCTGTCGGAGGGGGATCGATCACGGAGGGCTTCTTCATCAACCTTGCTGCCCAAATGATGATGTGTGAGTAGTTAACCACAGAACTACGGGTCCGTAGTTAGTATCTAGATCTCTCTCTCTCTCCGTCTCTCTCTCTCTCTCTCTCTCTCTCTCTCTCTTGTTTTTCAATACAATGCTCATCGCATCTTCGCTTTGATCTATCCAATGTAATTCTTTTGTATGGTGTCTTTGTTGGGACCCGATGAATTACGGGTTTATATTCAGACTATTCATGAAAAATACTTGAGTCTTCTATGAGTTTTATAATTATGATCTATGGAATTGCTTTCGCCAAGTAGTTTGGTATTTCTTTAGTGGAAGTGGTGCGTTGTAGTGGGTTCAACCTGGCAAGTTTCAATATCCTAGTGACAAAAGGGGGCAAGTTCCGTCTTTGTGTTGCTGCCATTAAGGATAAAACGATGGGGTGTTATTCATATGAGTTGAGTTTACTTTGTCTACATCATGTCATCGTTCCCCAAGCATTACTCTATTTTACTAAATACTCTAGATGCATGCTCGATAGCGGTCGATGGGTGGAGTAATAGTAGTAGGTGCAGGCAGGAGCCGTCCTATTTTCTTATGGACGTGATGCCTATATACACTTGATCATTGTCGTGAAAATAGCATAGTATCCGATGTTCTATCAATTGCCCAACAGTAATTTATTTACCCACCATATGTTGCTTTCATGTGAGAGGCCACTAGACACAACTATGCCCCCCGGATCTATTCCATATATATTCAGCAAACTTATAATTTCCTTGTAGTTATTATTCTTATTTTATTTTATTTTTAATTCAAAACTATCTGTAATTATCTACACACCTCATCGGCTTGCAAATAACGAGATCAAGGTGATTGACAACCCTCTTTCCCACGTTAGCTACAAGTTGTTTGCTCTTTTGTGTGCAGCTGCTGAAGACGGTTGATGATTTATATTCCTATTGGTTCAATAAACTTTGGTTTCTTAGTCTAGGGAAATACTTACCTGCATTGTTCTACGATTACCCGTTCCTCTTCAGGGAAAACCCAACGCTGATAACAAGTATCAGGAAGGATTTCTACCGTCGTTGCCAGGGAATATCATCACCAACTATCAAGTAACTTCACAAAAATTATCATTCACTTGTTCTTCTTTTTATTTTCTGTTATGTTTTGCTTGCTTAAAAAAAATCAAAAATACAAAAGTATTTACCTTTGCTCGCTTTGCTTGTTACTAGTTTGCATCTTCGCTCTCTAGTTTACTTGTCCCGCTGGTTACTTTGCTTGCTCGGTCACCATGTCCGAAGATACTACTAAGTTGTGTAACTTTTAAAATGCTAATAATAATGATTTTATTAGTACTCGAACACCACCCGCCACTAGTGAGATGCTTTTGATATTAATGCTGCATTGTTGAATCTTGTCATGAAAGAGCATTTTTGGAGAAGTCCTAATGAGGATCCCGCTCCTCATCTTAATACCTTTGTTGAACTTTGTGATATGCAAAATAAAAAGGATATGTGTAATGATATTAAGAAATTAAAATTATTTCTTTTTTTTTTGTTAAGGGATAAAGCTAATGCTTAGTTTTCATCTTTACCACATAATAGTATTGGAACATGTGGTACGTGTAAAGATGCTTTTATTGCCAAATATTTTCCTCTTGATAAGATCATCTCCCTTAGAAATAAAATAATGAATTTTAAACAACAAGATCATGAACATGTTGCAGAAGCTTGGGAGAGCATGAAATTAATGATTAGAAATTGCCCTACGCATGGTTTAAACTTGTGGATGATTATCCAAAATTTCTAAGCGGGACTAAACTTTGATTATGAAAATCTTCTGTATTCTACCGCAGGTGGTACCTTCATGGAGGTGACCTTAGGAGAGGCCTCCAAACTTCTGGACAACATCATGGACAACTATTCTTAATGGCATATCGAAAGAGCTCTAACCGGTAAGAAGGTAAATTCTGTTGAGGAAATCGCTACTTTGAGTGAAAAGGTGGATGCTCTTATCAATTTTGTTGCTAATAAAAATGCTCATCTTGACACTAATGTCATGCCCTTGTCTAATTTGATTGATTGAAATTATTGTGCCATTGATATGAATTTTATCTCACAAAATGATTTGAACAACAATGCCTATAGGGGTAATTTCAATGCTTGGCCATATCTCGGTAATTCTTCCTGTGGTCATGGCAATTCCTATGAAAAACCGTCTACCAATAATAAGAAATTCTCCTCTAATCTTTAAAACACCATTAAATAATTTATTAATTCTCATAAAGTTTTCAGTACTATGGTACATGACAAGATGCATACACTCAATACTTTGGCTAAGAATATGGATATAATTGCTCTTGATGTAGAAACTCTTAAAACTAGAGCTTTGCAGCCCAACAATTATTTTAATGAGAATAATAAATATATCCAAATATCTATGAATTAAAGTAGTGCGAGGACCACTAAGTTGAAAGCTAAGCAGGAATTCCTAGAAAAAAAACCCCGCCCGGTTTTTACCAATATCATGATGTAGATCTTAAAATGATTGGCACTTATCCTGTTGAATATTTATTTAATTATGTGTATGATAATGCTAAAGGGACTGGATATGAGTCAACTTTAGTTAGAGAGCGTCCGGTTTGCTTGGAGGGTGATGATTCTAATGCTAAAATTGAAAAAGTGGGTTTGTAGAGGTCAAAACTTCAACTAGTGATGTTCCCACTATCTTGGATTACAAGGACTTTAATATGAAAGTTTATCTTTAATAGAATGTATTTCCTTGTTGCAAGCCATTATTAGCTCACCCAATGCTTATGAACTAAACAAGGCTTTCACTAATCATATAATGGAATCGATGATAAAGGCATATGATGAGAAACTTGAACTTGAAGTTTCTATTCCTAGAAAATTGCATGATGAGTGGGAACCTACTATCAAAATAAAATAAATAAATATAAATGCAATTCTTCATGTGGCCTTAGTGTTAGTGTTTTAGGAATACCTAAATCTCTATGTGATGTGCTTGGTCTCACTAATATTCAAAAATGTTACCTAAATTTGCATCTTGTGGATTCTACCATTAAGAAACCCTTAGGTAGAACTAATGATGTGATTATTATGGAAAATAAAAATTATGTGCGTGTAGATTTCATTGTGCTTGATATTAATTGCAATCCTACTTGTCCAATTATACCTGGAAGACCTTTCCCACGAACTATAGGCGCAATTATTGATATGAAAGAGGGAAACATGAGGTTCCAATTTCCATTAAATAAAGGTATGGAACACTTACCTGGGAAGAGAATCAAACCATGTTATGAATCTATCATGAGGGCCACTTATGGATTGAGTGTTGAAGATGACAACACTTGATCATATGCATTATGCCTAGCTAGGGGCACAAAACAATAGCGCTTCTTGGGAGGCAACCCAATAGTTATCTTAATTTTTGTTTTTTTACTTTCCGTCTTAGTGTAATAACATGATTATTGCCTCTATAATTATTCTGTTTTTATGTTTAAATTAGTGTTTGTGCCAACTAAAGCCTTTGGGATGGCTTGTATGATGAGTATAGTTGATACGGTGGAAAAACAGAAACTTTGACATCCAGTTCAGAATTTCTATGATTTTACTAGAATGTCTTTTTCAGATGAATATTTTACATAGTATTTGTGTAAAAATTACTCAGGTCGCCCTAATTGTTCAGAATTGTTGGAGTTACAGAAGTATAGGTTCATTACATATTACTACAAAATGTTCTGTTTTAGATAGATTTTGTTTTTTGCTTGCATAGTTTGCTTGTTTTGATGATGCTATGGATTATATCGGTGGTATAAGCCGTGGAGAAGTAAGAATATAGTACCTACTATACAGTAATGAAATATGAATTATTTTACTACAGTGCCTACATATTTGATATGTTGCTTATACTACGGATCTCACGAAGTTTTGTTGTTTTTTGTGTGATTGAATTTTTCATGTTTTGGGTGTTAGCGCGATGCACAATGGAATAAGGAGTGGCAAGAGCCTAAGCTTGGGGATGCCCAAGGCCCCCAAGGTAATATTCTAGGAAGGCATCCCCTCTTTCGTCTCAACCCATTGGTATGTCACTTGGAGCTACATTTTTTTGTCACATGATATGAGTTTTCCTTGGAGCGTCGTTTGATTTAGTTCATTTTTTATTTTTAGTTTTCCATAATTATCGTTTGCTGGACACACCAACCTGATATAGACACATATTTATCACAATTTGTTAGAATACTCTATGTGCTTCACTTATACCTTTTGAGCTAAGCACTTGCTCTAGTACTTCACTTGCATGTTTTGGGGCACGGGGGCGTGTAGATTTTATAGAAATATTCACACACTCGTTTGTCACATATAGTCCAAAAATAATAAGTATTCAACGTATGATAATCAAAACCATCATGTAGCACATTGATGTCCCACAAGCGTATGGGATCGCAGCAGTGTTCGAGGGTAGAGTATTCAACCCAAATTTATTGATTCGCTCACAAGGGGAAGCTAGAGGATATTCTCAAGTATTAGCAGCTGAGTTGTCAATTCAACCACACCTGAAAGAATAGTGTCTGCAAGTAAAGTATCAGTAGCAAGGTAGTACGATAGCAACGGCACCAGAAAAAGCTTTGGCAATTCCGAGCAATGGCGCCAGAAAAAGGCACGTTGACGGGATGTTAACGCCAACAAAGTCTTGCAACAAGTAACGACGGAGTAGCAAGGAACAGTAGTAGCAACAGCAGCAACAAAGTAACAAGTAACAACAGTAGTGACAGCAACAACAAAGCAACAGCAGTAGCAGCAAAGTGGCCCAATCCATTTTGTAGCGAGGGACAAGCCTAAGCAAAGTAACGTAGCGAGGACCAGTAGTAAAACACTCGTAGGCAGTGGATCGGTGATGGATGAGTGTGACGGATGTGATTCATCATGTAAAAGCTATAACACGGGGAGATATGTGGCTAGCTCCCGTTCGTCGATCTAATGTAGGCATGTATGCATAGGGAAAAGAACTTGCATGACATCTATTGTCCATCCCTCCCGTGGTAGCGGGGTCCTAATGGAAACTACGGGATATTAATGTTCTCCTTTTAATAAAGAACTGGAGCAACGCATTAACACTCAGTGAATACATGAACTCCTCATACTATGGTCATCTCCGGGAGTGGTTCTGGCTATTGTAACTCCGGGGTTGCCGGGTCATAACACATAGTAGGTGACTACAACTTGCAAGATAGTATCTAAAACACACATATATTTGCGACAACATAATAAGTTCAGATCTGAAATCATGGCACTCGGGCCCAAGTGACAAGCATTAAGCATAGCCAAGTACTAGCAACATCAATCTAGAACATAGTGGATACTAGGGATCAATCCCCGTCAAGAACTAACTCGATTACGTGATAGATCTCATCCAACTCATCGCCGTCCAACAAGCCTACGATGAGATTACTCACGAATGATGAAGAGAATCATGGGATTGTTGATGGAGAAAGGTTGATGATGACGATGGCGGCGATTTCCCCTCTCCGGAGCCCGAAACGGACTCCAGATCTGCCCTCCAGATGAAGAACAGGATGTGGCGGCGCCTCCGTATCGCAAACGCGATGAAACCTTCTCTCTGATTTTTTTCAGGCGAAATGGAAGATATAGGACTGAGATTGGGGGCGGTGGTGCCACGTGGGCCCCACAATCCTGCATGGCGCGGCCTGGGGGGTGGCCGCGCCGTGTGGGCTTGTGGCCCACTGGCACACCCCCTCACGTGGATCTTTGCGCAGATATTTTTCTTTTATTCCAGAAAAAATCTCCGTAAATTTTCAGGACGTTCCGAGAACTTTCATTTCTGCACAAAACAACACCATGGCAATTCTGCTGAAAACAGCGTCAGTCCGGGTTAGTTCCATTCAAATCATGCAAATTAGAGTCCAAAACAAGGGCAAAAGAGTTCGGAAAAGTAGATACGACGGAGACGTATCAACTCCCCGAAGCTTAAAGCCTTGCTTGTCCTCCAGCAACTCAGTTGACAAACTGAGAGAGACAAAAGAAAAACTTTGACAAACTCTGTTTGATCTTGTTGTTGCAACTATATCGAACTCATAACCAGAATTTCAGCAACATCACAAGCAAACCACATAAGAAAATGACATCTAGGTCTCACGGTAAACTCATATCAATGGCATAATCAACTAGCGAGCAAATAATAAGAAGCCTCAAATGTCAACACTTCAGTCAAAACTTCATGAAGCAGCACGAATAGATGGTATCTCGCTAGCTCTTTCTGAGACCGCAAAACATAAATGCAGAGCACCTTAAAAGACCAAGGGCTGACTAAACATTGTAATTCAAGGGAATGAAGATCCAGTCATAGTCACACTCAACACAGTTAAAAGCAAAGCATAAAAATGACAGAGGTGCTCTCTAATTGGTGCTTTTGTAAGAGGAAGATGACTCAACAGGAACATAAATAGACAGGCCCTTCGCAGAGGGAAGCATTGATTTGCAGAGGTGCCAAGGCTAAAACTTTGAAAACAGAGATAATAATTTTGGGTGGCATGCTTTCATTGTCAACGCAATGACTAAGAGTTCTCAATATCTTCCACGCTACTCATGCTATAGGCGGTTCCCAAACAGAAAATTAAAGTTTTGACTCCCCCATCACCAATCAATCACTCCACGGCTAGCCGAATGCTCGGGTACCGTCCAAACTAACATCAATCCTGGGGGAGTTTTGTTTGCAATTATATTTTCAATTTGAGCATGGAACTGGGAATTCCAATTACCGGCCCCTTTCTCGTGAATGATAGTGAATAAACACATATCGAGGATAACACGCCTAGCATGGAAGATACCAATAGCCCCCTGTTACCACATGAGCGGTTCGGGCATGCAAAACAGATTATTTCTTGAAGATTTAGAGAGTGGCACATGCAAATTTACTTGGAACGGTAGGTAGATACCGCACATAGGTAGGTATGGTGGACTCATATGGCACAACTTTGGGTTTACGGAGGTAGATGCACAAGCAGTATTCCCGCTTAGTACAAGTGAAGGCTAGCAAAAGACTGGGAAGCGACCAACTAGAGAGCGACAACAGTCATCAAAATGCATTGAGATTAACTAGCAATGAGTGCAAGCATGAGTAGGACATAAATCACCATGAACATGAACATCATAGAGGCTATGTTGATTTTGTTTCAACTACATGCGTGAACATGCGCCAAGTCAAGCCACTTGAAACATTCAAAGGAGGATACCATCCTATCATACTACATCATAGTCATCTCAACATTCATGTGGGCAACCAAGACGAACCATTATAAGCTCCTAATTAAGTAAGCATGGCATAAGCAACTACGATCTCTAAGTTGTCATTGCAAACATGTTTCTCTCACAACAAAGCTGAATCAGGCATGAAGAGCTAGTCATATTTACAAAAACAAAATAGATCGAGTTCATACCAGCTTTTCCAGGCTCGGTCACTTCATCATATATCGTCATTATTGCCTTTCACTTGCACGATCGAACGATGTGAACAATAATAAGTGTGCTCGTGCATTGGACTACGCTGGAATCTACAGGCAGATACAAAGGAGAAGACAAAGTAATATGGCTCTTTGAAAGCTAAACAGGTATGCATGCAAGAGCCACTAAACATTGTAACCAACATCTTCTACCTTGACCCAAAGAAAAAGAAAACTATCTACACGGGAAAGCTCCCAACAAGCAAAAGAAGAAAAAGAAAATCTTTTTGGTTTTTCTCAAACTAGACATACACACGTAAAGAAAACGAGAAAAAGAAAATAAACTAGCATGGATGATACAGTGGCAAAGTGTGAACACCGGCTAACAAAGTGAAATCATAAGCAAGAACGTAAACTCGGTGAGAAGACGTACTCCCCCAAGCTTAGGCTTTTGGCCTAGCTTGGTCTACTCCCAAGGATGGTCCTGGCGAAACCCAAAATCATAATCGGGGTTATACAGGAGTGCTGCAGCCACTGCCTGAATAGCTGCCTCACGGAGACGAGCAACCGTCGCCTCCCTCTCATACTCCTCTGCCTCTCCTCTGGTTATGTAATATCTCTGTTTTACATGAAAGTCAAAGAAAGCAGGAGCAGGAAGGGTAATATGGAAAATACATAATTTCCCCAAAACAGTTCGGAGAACGGTGATTTGAGCAAACAGATCGAAAATCTCAGCAAGAGGAGCAAGAACAGGGGTTTGAGCTGCGAAATGATTTTTTCTGGAGGAAGGAGAAGTGGATGGGAGCAAGAATGAGTGGAGGGGGTGCCTGTGGGCCCCACAAGCCGGTGTGGCGCGGCCAGGGGGGTGCCCGCGCCCCTAGGGATTTTGGCCCACTAGTGTGGCCCCCAGACAGACTCTTTGTCCTAGTATTTTTCAAATATTCCAGAAAAAATCATACTAGATTTTCACAGCATTCGGAGAACTTTTATTTTCGGGGTACTTTTCTACCGGATGCTAAGACAGAAAACAGGGAAAAATAAACTAAACCTATCATTTTTCTTCTAAGCAACCGAAGGTGAAACTTGGAACAAAGGTTTGTGACTCCTTGATTCATCCATCTCATGGTCATCGAAAGAAATCCGTCAATGGGGTTGATCAAATCCCTTCGACAAAACTTTCTCGAATCGCAAAAGAGAACGGAGAATTTTCGAATAGTCACTAGGCCACCTCAATGGGGATGTGTATCTCCCCAACAAGCAAGTCATACTTCATCTTGACACGAGGAATAGGGCATTCAAAGCTCCCAATAAGAATCGATGAAGTTTTTTTGATAACATTGATGCAATGTACTCGATATTGTTTCTTCGGAAAGTGCACCGTATGCTCATTACCGTTGACATGGAAAGTGACATTTCCTTTGTTGCAATATATAACAGCCCCTGCAGTGTTTAAAAAGGGTCTTCCGAGGATGACCGCCATGGCATCGTCCTCGGGAATATCCAAGATAACAAAGTCTGTTAAGATAGTGGTGTTAGCAACCACAACAGACACATCCTCGCAAATGCCGATAGGGAAAGCAGTTGATTTGTCGGCCATTTGCAGAGAGATTTTAGTTGGTGTCAACTTATCCAGCTCAAGTCTACGATAAAGAGAGAGAGGCATAACACTAACACCGGCTCCAAGGTCGCATAACGCAGTTCTAACATAGTTACCTTTAATGGAGCAAGGTATAGTAGGCACACCAGGATCACCTAGTTTCTTCGGAGTTCCACCCTTGAAAGTGTAATTGGCAAGCATGGCGGAGATCTCAAGATCACGTATCCTCCTCTTATTAGTCACAATATCTTTCATGTACTTAGCATACGGAGACATCTTGAGCATATCTTTCAGACGCATCTGCAGAAAGACAGGTCTGATCATTTCAACAAAGCGCTCAAAATCCTCATCATCCTTTTTCTTGGATGGTTTGGGAGGAAAGGGCATAGGTTTCTGAACCCATGGCTCCCTTTCTTTACCATGCTTCCTAGCAGTGAAGTCATTCTTATCGTATCTCTTAGTCTTTGGCTGTGGGTTATCAAGATCAACACTAGGTTCAATCTCCACATCCTTTTCATTGCTAGGCTGAGCATCATCATGAACATCACTATTGATATTATCATTAGGCTCATGTTCATCACCAGAATGTGTTTCAGCATCAGAGACAGAGGCATCAGTTGGACTCTCAGGGGTAGCAGCAACAGGGTTGCTAGCGTGAAGGTTCCTATCATCTTTCTTCTTCTTTCTAGGATGACTAGGTGCATCAGTGCTAACTCCTTGAGACTCTTGTTCAACTCTCTTCGTATGACCCTCACGATATAGAGGTTCCTCGGTCATTCTACCACCTCTAGTGACGACTCGGATGGAATTTTCATTCAACTCGTTGAGCAAGTCATTCTGAACTTTAAGTAGTTGTGCTACCTGAGTAGTAACCATAGAGGCATGTTTACTCAAAAGCTTAAGATTATTGACATTTCTGTCCACACAAGCACTTAAATGACTAAGCATACGAGCATACTTTTCCAATTGTCTTCTAACATAATCATTGAAACTCTGTTGTTTGGCAACGAAGTTATCTAATTCATCCAGGCATAAGCTAGCAGGTTTATCAAAAGGAATATCACTCTCATCAAACCTACGGAGAGAATTTACTTCTACTACCTGTATCGGGTTAACGAGACCATGGATCTCTTCGATGGGTGGTAGATTTTTGACATCTTCAGATTTAATGCCTTTCTCTCGCAAATATTTCTTAGCTTCTTGCATATCTTCGGAGTTGGCTTAGGAGGTGGTTCGGGAATAGTCCAAGCATTCTCATTGCACAAGATGTTGTTTAGTAGAATCTCAGCTTGTTCTACGGCTCGTTCCTAAAAACACTACCGGCACAACTATCTAGGTGGTCTTTAGAAGCATCGGTAAGTCCATTATAGAAGATACCAAGTACCCTATTCTTCTCAAGAGGGTGATCAGGCAAAGTATTCAGTAGCTGGATAAGCCTCCCCCAAGCTTGTGGGAGACTCTCTTCTTCAGCTTGAGCAAAGTTGTATATTTCCAGCAAGGCAGCTTGCTTCTTATGGACAGGGAAATATTTTTCATAGAAGTAGTAGACCATATCCTGGGGGCTATGCGCACAACCAGGAGCAAGAGAAGTGAACCAGGTCTTAGCATCATCCTTTAGCGAGAAAGGAAACAACTTGAGCATGTAGTAGTGGCGGATCTTTACCTCACTAGTGAATAGGGTGGCTATATCGTGCAGTTTGGTAAGATGGGCTACAACCGTTTCAAACTCATAACCGTGAAAAGGATTAGATTCGACCATAGTGATTAACTCAGGGTCGACAGAGAATTCATAATCCTTATCGGTCACAAAGATAGGAAAAGTGGCAAACTTCGGGTCGTATTTCATCCTAGCGTTCGGAGATTTTTCTTTCCACTTGCGCAGAAGTTTCTCAACATCATAGCTATCCTTACACGCAAGAAAATCCTCGGCTATCTCTCCCTCCATAACATAGCGCGTATCAGGCATAACAGGCAATTCAGGCATAGTAGCAGGTTCTACTTCAATAGTGTCAGCAGTTTCAGAAGTATCATCACATCTAGCAGCAACTCTAGCAAGTTGTGCATCAAGGAATGCACCTAGTGGCAAAGCAGTATCAGGCATAGCAGGCATAGTATCAAGCATAGCATCATCAGGCATAGTATCAAGCATAGCATCATAAGCAGCAGAAGTAGCATCATCAAGCACACGCGGCATATCAAGATTTCTAGCAGGCGGCGAAGTCGCAAACTTACTCAAAACTGAAGGTGAATCAAGTGCAGAGCTAGATGGCAGTTCCTTACCTCTCCTCGTAGTGGAAGGTAGGATTTTAGTTCTTGGATCTTTCGGATTCCTCATAGTGATCAGCAGACATCAATCCCAAGTGACTTAGAGAATACAGCTGTGCTTCCCCGACAACGGCGCCAAAAAAAGTCTTGGTGTCCCACAAGCGTATGGGATCGCAGTAGTTTCGAGGATAGAGTATTCAACCCAAATTTATTGATTCGCTCACAAGGAGAAGCTAAAGGATATTCTCAAGCATTAGCAGCTGAGTTGTCAATTCAACCACACCTAAAAGATTAGTGTCTGCAAGCAAAGTATGAGTAGCAAGGTAGTACGATAGCAACGGCACCAGAAAAAGCTTTGGCAATTCCCAGCAATGGCGCCAGAAAAAGGCACGTTGACGGGATGTTAACGCCAACAAAGTCTTGCAACAAGTAACAACGGAGTAGCAAGGAACAGTAGTAGCAGCAGCATCAAAGTAACATGTAACAACAGTAGTGACAGCAGCAGCAAAGGGACAGCAGTAGCAACAGTAGCAGCAAAGTGGCCCAATCCCTTTTGTAGCGAGGGACAAACCTAAGCAAAGTAACTAGCGAGGACCAGTAGTAAAAGACACGTAGGCAGTGGATCGGTGATGGATGAGTGTGACGGATCTGATTCATCATGTAACAGCTATAACACAGAGAGATATGTGGCTAGCTCCAGTTCGTCGATCTAATGTAGGCATGTATTTCGTATATAGTCATACGTGCTTAGGGAAAAGAACATGCATGACATCTATTGTCCATCCCTCCCGTGGCAGCAGGGTCCTAATGGAAACTACGGGATATTAAGGTTCTCCTTTTAATAAAGAACCGGACCGACGCATTAACACTCGGTGAATACATGAACTCCTCATACTATGGTCATCTCCGGGAGTGGTTCCGGCTATTGTCACTCCGGGGTATCCGGGTCATAACACATAGTAGGTGACTACAACTTGCAAGATAGGATCTAAAACACACATATATTGGCGACAACATAATAGGTTCAGATATGAAATCATGGCACTCGGCCCCTAGTGACAAGCATTAACCATAGCCAAGTAGTAGCAACATCAATCTAGAACATAGTGGATACTAGGGACCAATCCCCGTCAAGAACTAACTCTATTACATGATAGATCTCATCCAACTCATCACCGTCCAGCAAGCCTACGATGAGAATACTCACAAACGATGAAGAGCATCATGGAATTGTCGATGGAGAAAGGTTGATGATGACGATGGCGACGATTTCCCTTCTCCGGAGCCTGAAACGGACTCCAGATCTGCCCTCCAGATGAAGAACAGGATGTGGCGACGCCTCCGTATCGCAAAACGTGATGAAACCTGCTCTCTGATTTTTTCAGGCGAAACGGAAGATATAGGACTGAGATTGGGGGCGGTGGTGCCATGTGGGCCCCACAAGCCTGCATGGCGCGGCCTAGGGGGTGGCTGCGCCGTGTGGGCTTGTGGCCCACTGGCACACCCCCTCACGTGGATCTTTGCGCAGGTATTTTTCTTTTATTCCAGAAAAAATCTCCGTAAATTTTTAGGACGTTCCGAGAACTTCCATTTCTGCACAAAAACAACACCATGGCAATTCTGCTGAAAACAGCGTTAGTCCGCGTTAGTTCCATTCAAATCATGCAAATTAGAGTCCAAAACAAGGGCAAAAGAGTTCGTAAAAGTAGATACGACGGAGACGTATCACACATATAGAGAAATTTTGGGTTAATGATATTTATGTGGTTATATGAAAAAGGTGTGAGTACATCATTGTTGATTCATAGAATTAGCAGTATTAAAAGGTGTTAATTCCTTTTTTCTAGATATTAAAAAGGCATGGTAGGGATGTGTGAACATTTCTATTCATCTTTAAAATTTTAGTGTTGTTTCGAGTCGGAGTGGCGTGATGGTTAACTCCTCCCAACCCTCTCCCCAGGGCATGTGGGTAGTGCTTTGATTTGTGATGAAACAAATAAAACTTTGCAATAAGTATACGAGTTCTTCATGACTAATGTCAAACCATGGACATATGCAATCTCACCACCTCATATTTTGCTAGCCTCTTCGCTACTGTGCATTGCCCATTCTCACCTCTAGGATTGGTGCGAACTTCGTCGGTGCATCCAAACCCTGGGGCATGATATGCTCTGTCACACATAAAACTTTCATCCTACTCAAAACAGACACCATACCTACCTATCATGGCATATCTATAGCCATTCTTAGATATATTGCCATGCAAATTCACTGTTACATCATATGACTAGTTCATTCATCATCATATTTCTTTGCATGATCATATAGAGCTAACGTAGCATTTGTGGCAAAGCCACCATTCATTATATTGCTGTTACATGTCACGCTAGATCATTTCACATCCTGGTACACTGCCAGAGGCATTCATATTGAGTCATAGTTCTTTGTATCAAGCTTTCATGAGTTGTAAGTAAATAAAAGTGTGATGACCATCATTATTAGAGCATTTTCACAGTGAGGAAAGGATGATGGAGACTATGATTCCCGCACAAGTCGGGAAGAGATTCTAGACGAAAAAAAAGGGGGAGGCCAAATGAGCCCATAAAAAAAGATGAAAAAATGAATGATAGAAAAAGAGAGAAGGGGATTTTTCTACTATCCTTTACCACACTTATGCCTCAAAGTGGCACCATGTTCCTCATAAAGAGAGTCTCATGATATGTCATTTTCATATGCTAGCGGGAATCGTATTATCATTATTATAAACTTGGTTTGCATATTCTGATGACGGGCTTCCTCAAATGCCCGAGGTCTTCATGAACAAGCAAGTTTGATGCACACCCCACTTAGTTTCATTTGAGGTTTCATAACTTATTGCTTTAGTGCATCATTTGCATGGAATACCTACTCCTTGCATTGACATCTACCGATGGGCATATCCATACCCCATTGGTACGCCTAGATACCATCCTCTCCACTTTTACCCCTTGGATATCTACCACCATATTCTATTCCATCCCGTTGTCACCATGGATATCCCATCGCAAGACATACATCAAGTGTTCTCAAATCCTTAATGACTCAATCCGATAAGACAACTTCAAAGGGAAAACTCAATTCATCACAAGAAGATGGAGAGGGAAAACTCCATATGATTCATCTATATTAATAAAGCTCGCGGTACATCAAGATCGTGCCATCTCAAGAACACAAGAGAGAGAGAGAGAGAGATCAAACACATAGCTACTGGTACATACCCTCAACCCCGAGGGTGAACTACTCCCTCCTCATCATGGAGATCGCCGGGATGATGAAGATGGCCTCCGATGATGGTTTCCCCCTCCGGCAGGGTGCCAAAACAGGCTCCCGATTGTTTTTTGTGGCTCTGGACGCTTGCAGCAGCAGAACTCCCAATCTAGATTGATTTTCGGAGGTTTGGGTAATTATAGGAGTACTTAGCGTTGGAATCACGTTAGGAAGGTTCCCGAGGAGGTCACAAGCCACAGGGTCCCGACCAGGTGGTGGTCGTGCCAGGTAGGGTTGTGACCTCCTGGTCCACTGGCCCAACTCTTTGCTCTAGTATTTTTTATATTTTCCAAAAATATTTTTCGTAAATTGTCAGCCCGTTCCGAGAACTTTTATTTCTCCACAAAAACGACAAAATGGTAGTTCTCCTGAAAACAGCGCTAGTCCGGGTAAGTTCTGATAAAATCACACCAAAATCATATAAAAATTGTTGTAAACATGGCAGGAATACTTCAAAAATTGTAGATACGTTGGTGATGGATCGATAGAAGATGTCTCTAGAGGGGGGGGTGAATAGACTACTTGTCAAGATGAAATTTCTAGCCTAACCCAATTTCTAGGAGGCAGAAATCTAGCGGTTCTAACAAGTCTAAAGCACCCTACACATGCTAGTCAACATATATGGCAGCGCAAAAGTAAAGACTTTGAACATGTAAAGGAGTAGAGTTTAGGAGATCAAATGCAACGGTTGACACGGTGATTTTTGGCATTGTTCCGATAGGTTGCACTACTGTATGTCCATGTTAGTGGAGACTTCAACCCACAGAGGGTAACGGCTGCGAGAGTCCACAGAGGGCTCCACCCATGGAAAGTACACAAAGAAGCGGCCTTGTCTATCCCTCCACGGCTTACATCCACGGAGGACTAGCCTTACTCATGGTAGATCTTCACAAAGTAGGCGATCTCCTTGCCCTTACAAACATCTTGGTTCAACTCCACAACGTGAAGTAGGAGGCTTCCAAGCGACACCTAACCAATGTAGGATGTACCGCCCTCCAAAAGGTAATAGATGGGGTGGATCAATGACACCTAGCTTTTGTGCTTCTAAAGATAGTCTCCTCAACACAAATCTCTCTCACGTAAGATATGAATGGGTAGGAGAGGTTGATTTGGTGGAAAGCAGTTTGGGGAGGCTAGAAATCAAGTTTCAAATGATTGGATTGGAATATCTTGGTTTCAACACATGAGAAGGTGGTTCTCTCTCAGAAAATGGGTCTGGAAATGAAGTGTGTGTTGTGAGTGCTTCTCCCACGAATGAGAGCTGGGTGAAGGGGTATATATAGGCAGCAACAAAATCCAACCGTTACACACAAAAGTGCAAACTCGATGACACCGAAGTGGACAACTCGGTGGTACCGATTAGCTCAAAGGTGTGAAATTTTGAATCTCGATGAGACCGATATATAGAACTCGGTGGCACCAAAAATTTGACTAACAGTCATATGGCCAAACTCGGTGGCACCGATACTCAAACTCGGAAATTACGATTTTGTGTATCTGGGCAATATATAGAATGTTGGTCACCCAAACTCGGTAGCACCGATGCAGTTTCGGTTGCACTGATTTTGTGGGAATGTCTTGGGTTCTGTCTTAGGATAAAACTCCATGGGTCCGATGTGGCAATGTTGGTGACACCGAGTTTGTGTATGTGGAAATTGACAGAGTAGATATGTGGGAAAAATGACTGAGTGTTTTGGTGGTTAACTTTGAGCATTTGAGCAATCAGTTCATTTTACTACCTCACCGCCTTTTAATAGTATTGGATTTCCTATGGACTCAAAAGTGATTTCTCTCAAATATAAAATGAAGATTCTTCTAGCTTGAAGCTTGAGCCAATATTATTCCTTTCTTGCACCCAGTGGCATCTCGACATAAACCTTAAGCCATAGCTCTTCATGGACTAAACCTGAGATATCTAGGTAAAAGTGTTAGTCCAAGAGGCAATGTATGTTGTCATGAATTATCAAAATCACCAAGGGAGCATATGTGATTTCAATCTCCCCCTTTTTGGTAATTGATGATAACATACAATCAAAGCTTCAAATAAAGATACTCAAAAGTATATGATAGCTTTGACAGACATATGACTATTACAAGCTCCCCCTGAATGTGTGCGATCCCTTTAAAAGATAGTTTCTTTGGAATGCATGGGCACACACAAGGTACAAGGACAAGACAAGTCATATGGATCCTGGCTATATGCATCAAACAAAATGTGAATGAAGGACTTCCATGTTCAAGATTCCCTCTTGCAAACAATATGTGCAAGAAACAAGAGGTCATCATGAACAAGAATATGATGCATATACTTACCTTGAGAATCTTGAGTGTCTTGACATAGAAGTACACTTGGGAAAACAAATGTTAGATAACACAAGAGTACCCTGTTGTAAAGATGCAAATGACTTCAAAGATACCAAGAACTTGAAGACATATTGAAGATAGGATTTGATGAAAGAATATGTTTCCAAGGAAGAAGAACTTTCGCCCCTAAAGATAAATATGTAAAATTTCCTCTCCCCCTGAATCATAGCATGTAGATATTGGGAGTAGGCAGGGAACATAAGTTCAAGGAAATAAAATAAAGCCATGTTTATCTCTCTTCCCCTTAGTGTGTAAGTTTTGATACAAGTATCTCCCTTAATGTTGTTTCTCCCTCTTTTTGTATAAACTTCTTGATGATATGTCGCCCCTATAAGTAGGTTCATTGAATGGAAGATTTGATGATATTTCTCACCCTTTGGCATAATTACCAAAAATAAAGGCACAGGGTAAGGGCTCATTGAGAGACAGGGATCCTGGATACTTCTCTCTTTTGTAAGGGTTCCTTGAATTTTAGCTTTTCTCCCCCGTAGATATTTGGTAGGGCTCATCGAATGTTATCCCCTTAGGTATGGATAAGAGGTCCTTGAATGATCTCCCCTATGTTAGGGATCCTTAATTATTCTCCCTCTTATATTGTATGGGATCACTGAGATTTTTCTCCCCCTAGTGAAGTTGTCTCCCCTAAGACAATAGTTCGGAAGAAATTATCAGAGCAACAAAGTCAGGAAAATCGGAGTCATTGAGGCATTATGGTTCGGTAGAACCGAGATTAATATTTGGGCCTTTGGGAGAAATCAGTTGGACCGAGTTTCCTAATCTGGTGAAACTGAGTTGCAATGATAGTCAACTCTTTAACAGAAATTAGGTTGACTGAAAGTATTGTTTCAAAAGTCCAATGTTAAAAGGAGGATAATTCCAACCGGGACTTGTAAACAAAAGTAAGAAGAATAAGAATATATATATATATATTATAATATTTGAAAATACACACATATAGATGAGAGAGGGATGGTTCTAAGAATGTGAAAGAACAAATGTGAACCGTACGATATTGTCCATCTAGATGTGGGGAAGTGACTAGGTCACCTATATTAGAGTATTTGACTTGAGGAGTCAAGCAAGGATGCTTGATCATAGGTCATACTCATCATTAAGCTCGAAATGGGGTTACCATTTTGAATAAGAATTTCAATTTCTTCATATCACTTGAGTTGCTTTACTCCATTACTTGGTGTAGAGCTTTATCACGGATATGAGTACATACCTTACAATGATTTATTGACGTGGCATGTTGGTGAACTTGTTGTACATGCCCAAGGTTGATGAAGATTGTCTTGTGTTGGGAGCACTCCATGTTGTTTTCGTTCACTTTTCACCTACAGTGGTTAGACACGCAAGGAAGAACATAATATATCCAAATGTCATGAGTGACATTCATAATCATAGTGTTGTCAAGGATATGATTATTTTGTGTTCTTCCTTCATCTCCGAAGAAATAGGTTGTTGATACTTGGCCATGTCAAGATTGCTTTCGTTTGGAGTTGGCTGCAATCTTGTGGAGTGTATTTCATCCAAGTACCTACAAAAGGGTAGATACAAAACAAGGGAGCATAGTTTCCAAGACATAAGATGGTCATATCAATGGCATCAAGGAATAGTGAGTAAAGCTCATGCCCTTGCATGCATCTGAGTGAGTCTAGCTCAAGTTTGAAGCATCAATGATGTTCAACTCACTCCTCAAATGACAGAATACTTTCTCATCAAGTGCTTTGGTGAAAATATCAGCCAACTGTTTGTTAGTACGTACATGCCTGAAATCAATGTCTCCTTTGGCAACATGATCACGGATGAAATGATGTCGCACTTGGATATGCTTAGTTCTAGAATGTTGCACGGGATTAGACGTCCAAGAGACCAGAGATCTCCCAAGACATTGACATGTACCCAAGGTGAATTTTCTATCAACCTTGTCTCCACCATAATCCGAGTCGGAATAGCTAACAAGATCAAAAGAAGATCCCTTGGGATACCATATGCCAAAGTTTGGCATATGTATAAGGTATCTCACTATCCTTTTCACTACCAATAGATGACATTCTTTACGTGCTGCTTGATAGCAGGCACACATGCAAACACTTAGCATGATATCAAGACGAGAGGCACATAGATATAGCAATGATCCTATCATCGATCTATAAACCTTTTGATCAACAGGTGCATCATCCTTAGTGAGGTCAAGATGTCAACTAGTATGCATGGGGGTTCTCATACCTTTGCATTCTTGCATGTTGAACTTCTTGATCAAGTCCATGGTGTACTTGGTTTGAGAGATGAACGTACCTTTTCTCGACTGTTTGATTTTTAATCCAAGGAAGAACTTCAATTCACTCATCATGGATATCTCGTACTTCTATGACATCATCTTTCCAAACTTTTCACTAAAGTGTGGGTTAGTAGATCCATAAATAATATCATCCACATATATTTGACAAACAAATAGTTTTCCATTTACTCTTTTAGTGAGTAAGGCTGCATCAATTTTGCCGATCTCCAAACCTTTTTCAACGAGAAACTTCATTAGGCATTTGTACCAAGCTCTAGGTGCTTGTTTAAGGCCATATAAAGCTTTGCGAAGTTTCTAAACATGATCAGGTTTCTTAGGGTTCACAAAACGAGGAGGTTGTTTAACGCAGATTTCCTCTTCAATTTCTCCATTGAGAAAGACACTTTTAATATCCATTTGGTAGAGAGTTATATCATGTTGATTGGCATAAGCTAGAAGAATATGAATGGCTTCAAGTCTAGCAACAGAAACATAAGTCTCACCATAGTCCATACCTTCGACTTGCGTGTAACCTTGGGCTACGAGACGTGCTTTATTGCATACAACTTGTCCGTCTTCATCTTGCTTGTTCCGAAACACCCATCTTTTACGAATGATATTCTGCTCGCCTTCTGGTTTTTCAACAATTGTCCAAACTTGGTCCCTCTCGAAATTGTGTAGCTCTTCATGCATGGCATTCACCCAATCTGGATCTTGGAGAGCTTCTTCTACCTTCAAGGGTTTAATGCTAGATATGAAGTAATAATGCTCACAAAAGTTAGCTAGTCGAGATTTAGAGCGAGTGATTCTCCCATTGTTTATGTTGCTGTGAATTTGTTTCAGCGTTTGATATATGTCCACTCTTGCTCTAACTCTTGACAACTTCTTCTTGTTTGGTGGAGTAACTTCTTCTTCATCATCATCATCTTGAGCATTGTTGTTGGCGTCATCTTCTCCTTGAGGTGGTGGTGAGGAAGGTTGAGGTGGATCATCACGATGTACTTCTTCCTCTTCTTCAACATGTCGTGTTCCCCTTGTGGATGCTTCCATGTCATTTTTCAATTCGCCTTGACACGAAGTAGGAACTTCCACTTGAGTTGATGAAGTGCTTTCACTCACCTCCATGGGACGAATCTTGCCAATGGACAAATCTTTGATAACTTCCGATGGTTCCCGATCTCCTTTATCAACTGGTAATTGTTTCACCTGCGAACCATTAGTCTCATCAAACTTCACATCTACCGTTTCTTCAACTTTTCAAGTGAAGTAGTTGTAGACAAGGTAGGCATGAGAGTTTGATCCATAACCAAGAGGGAAACCTTCATAAGATTTAGGTGCAAATTTAGATCGGCGATGCTTATCAAGATTATATCACTTAGAGCCGAATACTCGAAAGTATCCAACTTGGGGTTTGTTACTCGTGAGTAGCTCAAATGCCGCTTTACCAACAAGCTTGTGCAGGTAGAGTCATTTTATGACATGGCAAGCTGTTTCCATGGCTTCTGCCCAAAAGTGTCTTGGAGTCTTGTATTCGTTAAGCATCGTTATCACCATTTCTCTGAGGGTCCGGTTCTTCCTCTCAACAACTTGTCACATCCCTGATCCCCATTAGGGTTTAGCAAGTTGAGATCATATCTTCCTTCTTTGCATCCAAGAAAATGAAATGAAATTCAAAGCAAAGTAAAGAAAACCAAAGCAAAACCCTAGCCACCCTTATTCAAAAACAATTCAGCTATTGCCAAAATCAATGAATCCAAAATGCCCATTAGAAAAGTTCATCTTTTCCGATAAATGTTGAAAACAAAATATCAGAGGTGAAATATATTTTCAAAAGGCCTTTTGCATTTTATTCTAAAGTTAAAAGCTACTGAAATCAACAATATATTTGATTTCAAATATTTCAAAGTTCCCAAAAATGTTGAAAACTTTATATGTGGTTGGATATATTCCAACTAACATTCCAGTATCATTTAAACTATTTTTGGAATAGTTTGGAGCCAAAAATAAAACAAAACAAAGTCAGTAAGTAAATAATAGAAACAGAGATGAAAAAAATGGAAAGAAACCTTACATGTCGCTCACCTGTGGCCCAACCCACCTCCACGCCTGTCGTCTTCCTTGTGCGAGTCGGCACCAGGAGGTGGCCGCCGCTCCCTCCGGCGCGGCCACGCACCTGCGTGCCTGCCTGGCCGCCTGTGGGGACCCCGACTAGCAAGTCGAGTTTGCCGTGCTTAGTGACCCCAAGAGTTAATGTTCACTGAATAGATATTGAATAATAGAGTCTTACATCCAAGTACCGAAATTATTACATCGAACAACCAGAAGGTCGGGTTGAAGAACAAGGCCTAAAGCCAATTAAACGGATACATCGAGTAGTGGAAACTCGTAAGGGCTGAGCAGTGCCCATGCCATCAAGCCTACAGCGACATGCATTCTGACTTCGAAGCATCCTAGATCGCAGGTTCGTCTCCGACGGCGTACTCATCGCCAAACTCCGGTCCTTCCATGTCTAGTCAATAACATAACCAGTGGCAAGCCAAGGAGTACTTTGAATGTACTCGCAAACAGCCCATGATATGAATATATATGGTAAGGAATAACAGTAACATGTATCTTTAATGGAATGCAATGTGGTGGCATGATCAGGTATATGCAACAAGTTAAAGATTTACTTTTGAAGAACAGGAAACAGATATTGACATATCTGACAAGGGTTGAACACACCGGGTTCACCCTGTATGCCAAGTCATCGGACTTGTCATAACCTCAAGGTATTAATGAGGGCTAAACCATCCGGGTTTATCCCTATATGTCAAGTCACCGAACTTGATCATATTATTATCATGATTATAACAACACCTTTTTAACACCACACACGCACACTTTGGTTTATGCGGAAACATTGGACGTAGTTTAAGCAGCACCACCCAACTGCCCTTGACTGTGGACATGGCTATTCGAATAGTTTACACTCTGTAGAGGTAGTACGCTGGACCCACGAGAAACGGGAAACTTCCGTGTCATCCACGACTCGCGGTATATCACATATACCCGAGGTAAGTACCCGATCATCATCTTTCCCCTGACAATACTAGACAAAGAGGTCCACTCGATTGGTACCCAGCCCACATGTTGTACGTCTTACGAGCACCGACTCTGGACTGTATCAACCATGCAGGGACCAACGGTGTGCCTGGAACTCATAATAATGGCATAGTCGTCCTACCTGGCACGACCCCATCACGAGAGTGACAACGATCACTCCCGCCACTAGTAATTTGGCTCTTTGCTAGTACCGACCAGAGTAATCAACAAAGCCCCGTCCCATAAAGGGGTATCGTGGTCGTACTGGTAAGGTTGGGACGGTCGACACATCATAAATCTAATCCCATATCCGAAACCATACTCACACCAAAACACGGTGCATCACTTCACCAAAAGTGATCACCAACTCATCATCACCCTCGGGCATTAGTGGCACCCGACGGGGTTTTCATAAACTCTTTATTTAACTCATCATCATGCTCATGATAATATGCTCTATCATTACTTGTCAACATGGTAATAACATGACCCTCAAGGGGTAGGGTCAAGCTCAGTGCAATGATCTTACCTTACTAAACAACATGACAGTAGCATGATCCTCGTAGATGGTAGGGTCAGCTTATCATGTTTCTGCTCCGAGGAGCCATGTGAATATCATTACTATTAATGCAAGTGCTTCGAAGAAGCCTTCGGTACCATCACATCAATGATGAACCAGCACTGTGATTACATGCAACGGGAAAATACTTGCTATACTAGCATGCATCATTTTATATACTTAAGTCATGGCAAAAGGGCTGCTTTCCTTGGTCAGCTAGGTATCCGGGGTCTTCAAGGTCTTCCGCTCCGGATCCTCCGTCACTCGGTAACTCTACCGTCGAGAAAGGAATAAATAAATACTAGCTCTCACTAAAGCAGATCACAAAGTGCTTTTAAAAATGTTGCAAGTCTTGAATAAATTCAGTTCATTATTTTGGAAAATGTTTTCTGTAGTTTTATTAGCCAAGCATATTTATTTAACAGCAAACAGAAGCAAACAAGTGCTTTTTAACATCATTTTATTATGTCAAAATAGTTTCTGTTTTTGTTAAATGTCAACTATTGCAAAATCAAATACTACTCATTTTTAGAAAATTACTGGTGGAAGAATTATATTTTCTACTGGCTAAATCTTTTTATAAAAAATAATTTAAGTTACTGAATTAAAATAAAAGAAAAAGGCCAGGGAACAGGTCCACCCGGCCCAGCCAGCAGGCCTGGCCCCAGGCGCACGCGGGCCAGGTTCAAACCTGACCTGCGGGCCCCTGGGGTAAGCGTCAGCTGCTGCGCGCGCTGGCTGCCCCAGGACACCGATAGGTGGGCTCCACCTATCGGGTCCTTCTCCTACCTTCAGCCAGAGAGGTGGAGATGGACGCCGGCGAGGCTGTCGTTGTCCTCAGGCCAAACTAGGAACGGGTTCCTCATCCCTCCGCCTACCTGCTCGTGGTTGGGACGTCACCGGAGGTGGTTTGGGTCGCCGGCGACGAGGTGCCCATGGCGGATGGGTTTCGGGTTGGTGTCGAACTAGGGGCTAGGGCTACGAATTCGCTCGGGAAAGTTAGGGGACATGTTCGACTGGGTGGCTAGGGAGTGTCTACTGGTTGTGCTGAAGCGGCTTGGAGGGTGCTGGGGCGCCGGGGGGACCTATTTATAGGCCATCGACAGTGACCCGACTCGGGCGCGCCGGTGACTCACCGTGGCACGCGTGCGAGCACAGTGAGGTGCTGGACGCGAAACCACGGGTTCGGGACGTGGTTTAGGACCTCCTGGTGCAACGGCCGCAGAGGGAAAGCGAGTGGGGTCGAGCCGTAGCGACCGTGCATGCTCGGCCACGTCGGGCGCGCTTGGGCACACGTCGCCCGAGCTCTTGCACGAGGGGGAGAGGGTCCCTGGGGTAGCTTTGCACTGAATGGCTGTCGGGGGAGCGTTTGGACATAACTGGGGAGGTTGGGACCGGCCGAAGCGTCGTCCCCTTGCTGGTGGCTCTCTGCAGCGCGCCCAGAGCGCAGTTTTGGCATGCCACGCATGCTAACTTGCTCTGGGGCACTCGGGACGTGTCCTCCATGTCCTGAGTGTTGCTGGGAGTGAGCCTATCCATTGGGGTTTAGTGGGAGCTTGAGCTGGTCAAGGGAGCAAGGAACACTAGTGTTGCCAGTACTGCCCTGCAGATCAAATTGGAGTTCTTGTCACTTGTGCTTGGAGTTGGGGAGGGGCTGATTGACTGGGTGCTCAGGTTGTTCTGGTGCTCTAACCCACCAAGTTTGGGGCCTTGACGTTGGGTAAAACAATGGCTAGGAGGGTTTTTACCTTCCTGTCAGTAGGTGTTCGACAGTGACTTGGGGTGCTTCCACTCCACCACTGTAAATGAAACTTAACAGGTTTGGTCTTGGGGTAAAAACATGGGGTTCCACCAAATCTGAGCTCCATTGAACAAGTTTGGCTTTGTAAACTTGAAAATGTCTCAAAATGACCAGTACTATCCTTTGCAAAGGAAGTGTGGCCAAACAGAGCCTCACAAATCCCATCTTTGGTGCGGAGTCCTCCTATGGGGTGTTAAACACCTCTGCAAAGTTTCAGCTCTATTGGACAAACTTTGCAATGTAGAGTTGTTCCAACTCAACTCTGGACAGAGAGGGTTTTGTGCTCATTAGGTGCACTTCCCCACCTTGGATCAAGGTGAGATTTTAGGTGAGCACCTAATATGGTTTGGAAGGGCTCCTGAAATTTTATGGGATTTTATTGAGATAATTTCCTTTGGAAACATCTCAAAAAGCTAAAACAGACAGAAATGGTTTTCAGGGTTTTACTCAAATAATATTAATATAAAATAGGGTTGAAAATCTTATATATGGAAATATATGTCCTTGTGAGCTTCCATGAATTTACTCAGAATTTTCTAAGGAAGGAAAGCAATTTTCCTTGTGGAAATATCATTACTCGCCTTAGAAACAGACATAGATATAAAATAGGAAAATAATATTTTAATCACCAATTAATGTTTTTAATGAATGAAAACATTATTTGGATCATATCACCAACTTTGGTTGGAAGGGCCACATGGGTTCATGAGCTAGTAGTGTATCCCATCATGATGAAGGTGATCTTGATTTAAAGGAGAAAGGGTTTTTGAAGAGAGCAAAATAATAAGTTTTCATAGATTTGAGTCATCAAACAAACAAGCACACACTCAAACAAGGGTTCACATTGCACTCACAACATTATTTGAAAAAGTTTTAACAAGCTCTAATTTTTGCAACATAGAATACTTGTTGTGAAAAACAGGGTGTGACAGACCTATCCCTCTTACAAGAATCTCGTCCCCGAGATTCCTAAGCTAAGCGTTAAACAACTCGGAAATTCTGATCGAAGATAGTCTTCACGTTCCCATGTGGCTTCAGCATCGGTATGGTTGCTCCACTGAACCTTGAAAAACTTGATGGTGCGGCTTCTGGTGCAACGCTCGGCTTCATCTAGAATGCGGATCGGTCTCTCGCGGTAGGTAAGATCCGGTTGAAGGTCAATAGCTTGGTGATCAATGTCCTTGTAAAGATTAGGACGGTTGGGCACTTGCAAACACTTCCGAAGTTGTGACACGTGGAACACGTTGTGCACACCCGAAAGCTCAGGAGGTAGCTCCAACTGATAAGCTACTTCCCCGCGCCTTGCCGTGATCTTGAAGGGTCCAATGAACCTTGGAGCTAGCTTCCCCTTGACGTGGAAACGCTTGGTCCCCTTGAGAGGCATGACTCGCAAGTACACCTGGTCTCCGGGAACAAACTCCACGTTTCTCCGGCGAGGGTCCGCATAGCTCTTCTGCCTTGACTTAGCTGCCTCTAAGTTCTCTCGGACAAGCTGAACCTTGTCCCCTGCTTCCTGCAGTGCTTCTGGTCCAAAAACTAGTCCTTCACCGGTTTCGGACCAATTGAGCGGGGTGCGGCACTTCCGTCCATATAATGCTTCAAATGGGGCCATCTGAAGACCGGACTGGTAGCTGTTGTTGTAAGAGAACTCAGCAAAGGGTAGGCAGTCTTCCCACTTGGCATCGTGGGCCAAAACACAAGCGCGGTGCATGTCCTCAAGTATCTGGTTTACCCTCTCGGTCTATCCGCCCGTTTGCGGGTGGAAAGCCGTACTGAAGGAGAGTTTGGTTCCGAGAGCTTCTTGAAACTTCTTCCAGAATCTTGAGGTGAATTGCGTGCCGCGGTTGGACACGATCTCTTTGGGAACTCCATGGAGACTCACCACTCGATGAACGTACAGATGGGCTAGCTGGCTGCCATCGTAAGTGGTGTTAACGGGGATGAAATGGGCCACCTTGGTCAAATGATCAACTATGACCCAAATGGAGTTATGAACCTTATTTGACCGGGGCAACCCGGTGATGAAGTCCATGCCGACTTTATCCCACTTCCATTCCGGCACATGAAGAGGTTGCAGTAACCCAGTAGGTCGCTGGTGTTCAGCCTTGACTCGCTGACATACATCGCACTTAGCGACATAGGAGCCAATTTCCCTCTTCATGCCATGCCACCAGAATCGTTCTCGGATGTCTTGGTACATCTTGGTACCACCTGGATGGATAGAGTACGGTGTGTCTTGTGCCTCTTGCACGATCAAGTCCCTAAGTTCGGCCTTGTTAGGTACGCATAAGCGCTTCCCGTACCACAGTACTCCTTGCTCATCAATCGAGAATCCTGGGGCTTTGCCTTCTCACACCTTCCTCTTGAGGCCTTCGATACTCTTGTGCCCCTTCTGGGCTTTCTTGATGTTGTCTGCCAGAGTAGGCTTGACTTCGAGGTTGTCCAGGTACCTGGTTCGACTATCTCAAGTCCGAAGCCCTCCATTTCTTCACACAAGACGGGTAACCTTTCCTTGAGCGTGACGTTCAAGGAGCCTGCCTTCCGGCTCAAGGCATCGGCTACCAAGTTCGCCTTGCCGGGATGGTACTGAATGCTGAGGTCGTAATCCTTGATTAACTCAAGCCATCTCCGTTGTCTCATATTCAGCTCCCTTCGAGTGAAGATATATTTCAGACTTTTGTGGTCTGTATATATCTCACATCGCTTTCCCAGAAGGTAATGTCGCCACGTCTTCAGAGCATGCACTACAGCTGCTAGCTCGAGATCATGGGTGGCATAGTTCTTCTCATGCAGTCGCAGTTGTCGTGATAAGTACGCCACGACCCTGCCATCTTGCATCAGGACTCTACCGAGCCCGGTCCCAGAGGCATCACAATATATCACGAATTCCTTGTTGATGTCTGGGATAGCCAATATCGGGGCGGTAGTTAGCCTCTTCTTCAACTCCAGGAAGCTTGCTTCACACGCCGGTGTCCACTCGAACTTCCGGCCTTTCTTCAAGAGCTGAGTCATAGGTCGAGAGATGCTGGAGAATCCTTCGACAAACTTGCGGTAGTATCCCGCGAGCCCGAGGAAACTCCTGACATCCTTCACGTCCTTTGGTGATTCCCAGTTGGTCACTGTAGTAATCTTGGACTGATCTACGGCCAAACCGCGTGCTGTCAGGGTATGACCCAGAAATCCAACTTCGTTCGGCCAGAACTGACACTTGCTGAATTTGGCATAAAGTTGGTGCTCTCGGAGCTTTCCCAGAAATAGCCTCAGGTGTTGCTCATGCTCTTCTTCGGATTTGGAGAAGATTAATATGTCATCGATGAACACGACGACAAACTTGTCCAAATATTCCATGAAGACCTTGTTCATGAGGTACATGAAGTAGGCTGGGGCATTTGTCAAACTGAAAGGCATGACAGTGCATTCATATAGACCGTACCTGGTCACGAATGCAGTCTTGGGTATATCTTCGGGTCGGATCTTCAACTGGTAGTATCCCGATCGAAGATCGATCTTAGAAAATACCCTGGCCCCGTTTAACTGGTCAAACAGGTCTTCGATATTGGGGAGCGGGTCCTTGTTCTTAATTGTGACTTGATTAAGGGAACGATAGTCGACGCAGAGTCGAATGGTACCATCCTTCTTTGAAACAAATAGAACAGGTGATCCCCAAGGTGATGCACTCGGACGGATGAACCCTTTCCTGAGTTGCTCATCCAGCTGCTTCTTCAGCTCTGCCAACTCTTCGGAACCCATCCTGTAAGGCTTTTTATATATAGGCCTTGATCCGGGCATGAGCTCAATAATGAACTGGATGTCTCGGTCAGGAGGCATTCCGGGTAGCGCGTCAGGAAAGACGTTCGGGTATTCACAGACTATAGGCACTCGATCAAGTTCTACCTCGGATAGACTGTTGACTCGATGTGCGTGAGCCGATACTGGCTCGGAGACAAACTTGACCTTGACCCCTTGGTTGCTTATCATGGTGATGGCCCTATTGGCACAGTCCAAAAGACTCTGGTGCTTGGCCCACCAATCCATGCTGAGGATTACTTCTACACCTTGCGATTTAAGCACAATGAGGTCTGCCATGAAACTCGTCCCATTGATAACTATCTCGACCCTTGTACACCCTAGGTTGGTCCTCAATACTGCTCCCGGGGTTTGAATTGCCATCTGCCCATGGAGTTAAGTGGGTTTTAAACCGCACTTTTCCGCAAACCATTGAGTAACAAAAGAATGCGAGGCACCACAATCAAACAACACCGTTGCTGGAGTTGAGTTGACGAGGAACGTACCCAGAATGCAGTCCGGGTCTTCCTGTGCTTCTTCTGCAGTGATGTGATTGATCCGGCCCCTGCCATTGAACTGTTGGTTGCAGGGGGCCTGGTTCCTTCCTGGTGCACCTTGACCGGGGTTGGGTGCATTGGGACGCGGTGCGTCGGGCTTCTTGTTGGGGCACTGCCTGGAATAGTGCCCAGTCTGACCACAGCCAAAGCAGGTGACTTGCCCCGGAGAGTTGGTCTTGACTCCTCCGTGGTTCGGCGGGTTGACTACTAGCTTGGCTTGCTGCTGAGGCTGATTATTCTGGCGGAACACCGGATACTTGTACTGCTGCTGCTAAAAGTTGGGTATTGCAGGTGTTGACTGCCATGGTCTTGGTCTTGCGTTACCGGGTCCTCCACTGCCTATCAGTTTGCGCTTGCGGGTGTCGTCCATCACACGACGCTTTTCTTCGAACATAAGCGCCTTGTTAACTAGCTCGCTGAAAGTCTGGCAGTCGCAAACCACCAGCTGGTATTGCAGTGACTGCTGTAACCCTTCCATGAAGCGTTCCACCTTAGCGGCCTCAGTGTTAACGTCTTCAGGCACGTACCTCGACAAGAGGTTAAACTTCTGGAGGTACTCCTTAACAGTTCCACTGCCCTGCCTCAAGGCTCGGAATTCCCACTTCTTAATGGTCATCAGTCCAAGTGGAATGTGGGCCGCGCGAAATCCTTCCTTGAACATCTCCCACGTGATGACTTGCCCCATCCGCATGATCTGGAATCCATCCCACCATGCCCTGGCGGTGCCTTCGAGGCAGTGAGAAGCATAAAGGACCTTCTCATGATCATCGGTGCACTTGACCAGCGCAAGGAGGTCTTCAATGGTGCGAATCCAGTCATCGGCGTCCAGGGGTTCAGTCGATTCCGTGAATATGGGGGGCGTAGTCGGCATGAACTCAGAAAGAGTAGAGCGACCACCGCCATTCCCATTCCGCGGCGGGTTGTCCACCAGGACTTGAGTCAGCTGCTGAATAGCGGCATTGCTGGCTTGACGCTCCTCCCGAAGAGCTTGAAGGAACCGATCCATCGTCAAGTTCTCAGGAGCAGGTGGTGGCGGAAGGTCTCTAGGCTGCTCGTGGTGAGCTCTAGCGTGAGCTTCTCCTTCGATTCCCTGCGGCGTCCCTGAGGAGCCGGCACCGGGGTTGCCGAAGGTGCTGTTGCGGGTTGCGTTCACCATCCTGTCATAGAAACAGACAGGTCAAAATGCCACCTTGCTCGGGAATACAAGGATTAGTTCCTAGTAAGAGGGGGTCCAACACGTGTATGTGCCAAGTTTTTAAAAAAAAATCAAAGCTTTTGATAAACTGGAAATTGCATTCATAACAACTAGGTGATGTAGTCACTTACAGGCTGCCTAAGGCAATAGGTGACTTACATCAAGCACACATACGCAAATTAAAAGAGGATACATGGATACCCTATGCTCGGGTACTCTTAACTGCCTACGCTAAATCCTACGCAGCAGACTGCTCGGTCTCAAAGACGGATTCAACAGGATCCTCATCTTCATCAACATCTTCTTCCTTTATAGGAGTGGAAGAAAGAATTCGCACATCACGGCGTCTCTTGGGCGAGGCGGCGAAGATCTCAGTGTACTCTTCCGCTGTCAGGTGGCGACTCCGAAGAGGGACTGCCTGGATGGGTAACACACCACCCCTAGTGGCAATAGCTGTCCTCCCTTCAGGTGCGCTTGCGTTCTTTACTTTGCGGTTCTGCATCTTCTCAGTGTGGAGCAGGCCCTTGACTAGGTGCAGCTCTTGGCGAAGCTTGACTGATTCCTTAACCAGGAAGTGTGTCAGGGTGTCCGACGAGAGACTGAAGTAGGTCTGAAACCTTAATGGCATTCCATCCTCCGTGGCTGGGGTGAGTGTCCAACTCCCATCCACTCCTTCCTTAATGAAAGGTAGGATACGAGTGATAGGCTCATTTGCCATCTCAGGGAGGATGCTGCGGAGATGCACGAGCGCCTCTCGTGCAGCTACCTCTACTGCCAACATCAGCTCTTGCATCTGTGGTCCTTCGAAGAACCAACTAGACGGGGAGTCATTAGCCTTCACTATCACATCCACGTGATATTCCTTGGTGTCGGCGTTGACCCAGTGCTCGTGGTAGAGGAAGATGGGTGTGCGTCGTACGTGGCACTTCTCGAGACAATCCACCAGGAGTAGTTGAAAGCCGGTCTCCAGAAGCGTCTCAGGTACGGCAGCCATCTACAAGGCATAGGAGAGAAGTCAGAAGGTTGTATGTGCAAGAGTCTTGTGCAAGGCTGGCGTTCTAACGTTCTCGGTTAACGTCCATGCTATCTAAGGCTTCCTATAGTCAGGATGGCTCTGATACCAGTTCTGTGCGGACCCCGACTAGCAAGTCGAGTTCGCCGTGCTCAGTGACCCCAAGGATCAATGTTCACTGAACATATACTGAATAATAGAGTCTTACATCCAAGTACCGAAATTATTACATCGAACGATCATAAGGTCGGGTTCAAGAACAAGGCCTAAAGTCAATTAAACGGATACATCAAGTAGCGGAAACTCGTAAGGGCTGAGCGGTGCCCATGCCATCAAGCCTACACCGACAGGCATTCTGACTTGGAAGCGTCCTAGATCGCAGCTTCGTCTCCGACGGCGTACTCATCGCCAAACTCTGGTCCTTCCATGTCTGGTCAATAACATAACCAGTGGCAAGCCAATGAGTACTTTGAATGTACTCGCAAATAGCCCATGATATGAATATATATGGTAAGGAATAACAGTAACATGTATCTTTAATGGAATGCAATGTGGTGGCATGATCAGGTATATGCAACAAGTTAAAGATTTACTTTTGAAGAACAGGAAACAGATATTGACATATCTGACAAGGGTTGAACACACCGGGTTCACCCTGTATGCCAAGTCATCGGACTTGTCATAACCTCAAGGTATTAATGAGGGCTAAACCATCCGGGTTTACCCTATATGTAAAGTCACCGAACTTGATCATATTATTATCATGATTATAACAACACCTTTTTAACACCACACACGCACACTTTGGTTTATGCGGAAACATTGGACGTAGTTTAAGCAGCACCACCCAACTGCCCTTGACTGTGGACACGGCTATTCGAATAGTTTACACTCTGTAGAGGTAGTACGCTGGACCCACGAGAAACGGGAAACTTCCGTGTCATCCACGACTCGCGGTATATCACATATACCCGAGGTAAGTACCCGATCATCATCTTTCCCCTGACGATACTAGACAAAGAGGTCCACTCAATTGGTACCCAGCCCACATGTTGTACGTCTTACGAGCACCGACTCTGGACTGTAGCAACCATGCAGGGACCAACGGTGTGCCTGGAACTCATAATAATGGCATAGTCGTCCTACCTGGCACGACCCCATCACGAGAGTGACAACGATCACTCCCGCCACTAGTAATTTGGCTCTTTGCTAGTACCGACCAGAGTAATCAACAAAGCCCCGTCCCATAAAGGGGTATCGTGGTCGTACTGGTAAGGTTGGGACGGTCGACACATCATAAATCTAATCCCATTTCCGAAACCATACTCACACCAAAACACCGGTGCATCACTTCACCAAAAGTGATCACCAACTCATCATCACCCTCGGGCATTAGTGGCACCCGACGGGGTTTTCATAAACTCTTTATTTAACTCATCATCATGCTCATGATAATATGCTCTATCATTACTTGTCAACATGGTAATAACATGACCCTCAAGGGGTAGGGTCAAGCACAGTGCAATGATCTTACTTTACTAATCAACATGAAAGTAGCATGATCCTCATAGATGGTAGGGTCAGCTCATCATGTTTGTGCTCCGAGGAGCCATGTGAATATCATTACTATCAATGCAAGTGCTTCGAAGAAGCCTTCGGTACCATCACATCAATGATGAACCGGCACTGTGATTACATGCAACGGGAAAATACTTGCTATACTAGCATGCATCATTTTATATACTTAAGTCATGGCAAAAGGGCTACTTGCCTTGGTCAGCTAGGTATCCGGGGTCTTCGAGGTCTTCCGCTCCGGATCCTCCGTCACTCGGTAACTCTACCGTCGAGAAAGGAATAAATAAATACTAGCTCTCACTAAAACAGATCAAAAAGTGCTTTTAAAAATGTTTCAAGTCTTCAATAAATTCAGTTTATTATTTTGGAAAATGTTTTTTGTAGTTTTATTAGCCAAGCATATTTATTTAAAAGCAAACAGAAGCAAACAAGTGCTTTTTAACATCATGTTATTATGTCAAAATAGTTTCTGTTTTTGTTAAATGTCAACTATTGCAAAATCAAATACTACTCATTTTTAGAAAATTACTGGTGGAAGAATTATATTTTTCTACTAGCTAAATCTTTTTATAAAAAATCATTTAACTTACTGGATTAAAATAAAAGAAAAAGGCGAGGGAACAGATCCAGCCGGCCCAGCCAGCAGGCCTAGCCACTAGGTGCGCACGGGCCAGGTTCAAACCTAACCCGCGGCCCCCTGGGGTCAGCGTCAGCGGCTACGCGCGCTAGCTGCCCCAGGACACCGACAGGTGGGCTCCACCTATCGAGTCCTTCTCCTACCTCCTGCCAGAGAGGAACGGGAACGGATTCCTCGTGCCTCCGCCTACCTGCTCGTGGTCGGGACGTCACCGGAGGTGGTCTGGGTCGTCGGCGAGGAGGTGCCCGTGGCGGATGGGTTTCGGGTTGGTGTCGAACTAGGGGCTAGGGGTACGGATTCGCTCGGGAAAGTTAGGGGAAATGTTCCTGGTGTCAAGGGGAGTGTAATGAGGGTCGGGCAGCGCAGGAGCCGACGTGTAGCCGGAGATCGATCGGAGCTTCGAGGCGGAGGGGCCTCGGTCGATCTCGAGCACTGGGGCTCTGCGAGCTCGACTGGGTGGCTAGAGAGTGTCTACTGGTTGTGCTGAAGCTGCTTGGAGGGTGCTGGGGCGCCGGGGGGACCTATTTATAAGCCATCGACGGTGACCCGACTCGGGTTCGCCGGTGACTCACCATGGCGCGCGTGCGAGCACAGTGAGGTGCTGGCCTCGAAATCACGGGTTCGGGACGTGGTTTAGGACCTCCTGGTGCAACGGCCGCAGAGGGAAAGCGAGTGGGGTCGAGCCGCAGCGACCGTGCATGCTCGGCCACGTCGGGCGCGCACGGGCACGCGTCGCCTGAGCTTTTGCGCGAGGGGGAGAGGGTCCCTGGGGTAGCTTTGCACTGAATGGCTGTCGCGGGAGCGTTTGGACATAACTGGGGAGGTTGGGACCGGCCGGAGTGTCGTCCCCTTACTGGTGGCTCTCTGCAACGCGCCCAGAGCGCAGTTTTGGCATGCCACGGCATGCTGGCTCGCTCTGGGGCACTTGGGACGTGTCCTCCATGTCCTGAGTGTTGCTGGAAGTGAGCCTAGCCGTTGGGGTTTAGTGGGAGCTCGAGCCGGTCAAGGGAGCAAGGAACACTAGTGTTGCCAGTACTGCCCTACAGCTCAAATTGGAGTTCTTGTCACTTGTGCTTGGAGTTGGCGAGGGGCTGAGTGACTGGGTGCTCAGGGTGTTCTGGTGCTCTAACCCACCAAGTTTGGGGCCTTGACGTTGGGTAAAACAGTGGCTAGGAGGGTTTTTACCTTCCTGTCAGTAGGTGTTTGACAGTGACTTGGGGTGCTTCCACTCCACCACTGTAAATGAAACTTAACAGTTTTGGTCTTGGGGTAAAAACATGGGGTTCCACCAAATCTGAGTTCCATTGAACAAGTTTGGCTATGTAAACTTGAAAATGTCTCAAAATGACCAGTACTGTCCTTTACAAAGGAAGTGTGGCCAAACAGAGCCTCACAAATCCCATCTTTGGTGTGGAGTCCTCCTTTGGGGTGTTAGACACCTCTGCAAAGTTTCAGCTCCATTGGAGAAACTTTTGAATGTAGAGTTGTTCCAACTCTACTCTGGACAAAGAGGGTTTTGGGCTCATTAGGTGCACTTCCCCACATTGGATCAAGGTGATATTTTAGGTGAGCACCTAATATGGCTTGGAAGGGCTCCTAAAATTTTATGGGATTTTATTGAGATAATTTCCTTCGGAAACATCTCAAAAAGCTAAAACAGACAGAAATGGTTTTCAGGGTTTTACTCAAATAATATTAATATAAAATAGGGTTGAAAATCTTATATATGGAAATATATGTCCTTGTGAGCTTCCATGAATTTACTCAGAATTTTCTAAGGCAGGAAAGCAATTTTCCTTGTGGAAATATCATTACTGGCCTTAGAAACATACATAGATATATAATAGGAAAATAATATTTTAAATCACCAATTAATGTTTTTAATGAGTGAAACCATTATTTGGATCAGATCACCAACTTTGGTTGGAAGTGCCACATGGCTTCATGAGCTAGTCGTGTATCCCATGATGAAGGTGATCTTGATTTAAAGGAGAAAGGGTTTTTGAAGAGAGCAAAATAATAAGTTTTCATAGATTTGAGTCATCAAACAAACAAGCACACACTCAAACAAGGGTTCACATTGCACTCACAACATTATTTGAAAAAGTTTTAACAAGCTCTGATTTTTGCAACATAGAATACTTGGGGTGAAAAACATGGTGTGACACCGCTGCTTCGCGCTAGCAAAGAGGGGATAAGCCTCCCGCAACCATTCCCGAGCTCCTTCTTGCCTCTTTTCTCCCCCAACTCTCTTCCCTCTCGGCCTCCATTAGAGCCCGAGCTGAGCTCGAGCTAACCGTCGCTCCAGCCCTTCTCCCTCTCACCCGAGCTGAGCATTAGCTTCGCCTTGGTCCCCTGAAGCTCTCCAACCAGTCACTCGACCCGAGAACCCCTCAGACGCCGTTATGCCGTCGTCTTCTTCCTCGGATCCCCGAAGCTCGCCGCCATCATTCTTCACCCTCCGTCCATTCCCGAGCCTGCTCTCGTCGCCTCTGCACTCCCTGTGAGCTCAGGGTTCTTTCCCCCTCATTTCCCCCTTCGATCCCGAGCTCTAGGCCCCGATTCCACCGGAGCCCGACGAGATCAGCCGCGGGACCTCGTCGCCGGTAGCCCTTCGGTGATCGGTTGGTCATTCTAAGGCCACCAATGGCTTCACTTTGTTGCGTAGGTGCTGTAGGAGCCTAGCCCCGCGCTTGTTGAGCCCCGTAGCCGTGACCCCGATGATGTCCGAGCTCCGGCAGCCGCCGAGCTCGTCGCCGGCGTCATCTCCGGCCATTTCACCCCATGCAGCGTGCAAAAATGGAACTCCGGGTGAAGTGTCATTCTTTTGGTGCCCTCCGCGTGTCGTTTGGTCGCCGGAATGGAAATCCCAAGCCCCTCCGCCGTCTCTGTGGTCGCCGGAGGCTCATCACAGGTGAGATCCACCTCATCGCCGGTGGATCTGACTCCTCTGAGTCACTGGCAAGTGGGGCCAGCCCCCAGGCTAATTAGGATTAGCAAAATAAAAAGAAAGATTATTTTAAAACGTAATCAGACACTGACATGTGGGTCCAACCCTGTTAATTAGCTAATTAAGTTAAATTTAAACTAAAAACTGGCCAGAGTCACTGACCAGCGGGTCCCACTGGTCAGGTTGACATGTTGATGTCATGCGGATGCAATAAAACCTTTTCTCTTTAAAAATAATTCCAGAATAAGTTCAAAACTTTGGAAATTCATAGAAAATTGAATATAACTCCAAATTTGACAAATAATATATGTAAAATGATCAGAAAAATTCAAGGAATCCAATGGTGCTATTTTCATTCATGAAAAACAAAGTTATGAAACAACATCAGGTCAAATCAATTAAAAGAATTTGATAAATTATAATTCAAATGATACTTGAATTATGATTTGAAATCAAGATCACCCAAAGGGTTCTGTTAGCCATCTCAAACCATGCTACATTGCATTTCATGCATCATTTTGTTGCATATGATTGACATGGACTATATGATATTATTTTGGTAGGCTCTGCGCCTCTGGATACATCTGATTATCCCACTGAAGGATATCACTCCTCTGCTGAGGAACAAGGGAAGCAACCATTTGATCATCCCGATAACTCCCATGTTCCCGTTCCTGGTCTTACTTATTGCATTAGGTCAAAATGCTTTCAATGCTTTTACAATGTTAGTTGAACCCATTCCTTTGCATGACCCGTCTTTGTCACAGTAAATAGCTAAACCTTGCAACCTAGCATACCTGGTAGATGCTTGAGCCATGACGTGTCTTATCCTGCTATGCATGCTATGCTTAGAGTTGTGTAAGGTTTGTCATCTGGGTGATGAACAGGATCGTGAGAATGTGTTTAGTTAATAAAGGTTGCGTGTTGAACCTGATTTGGTAAAGGTACCGGTGAAAGGCTATGTAGGAGTACATGGCGGGTTGTTTCATCGGAACCGTCCTTAGCAACTGAGTTCCGTGTATGTAATCCAGGACTAGATACTACCACACGTTGGGATACTTAAATGACCCTCTCGACTTATTAATCGCCTAGTACTCGGTCCAGGAGTTGCAAGTTGTTTCTAGTGTTTATAGTCATGCTGGAGGCCGTGCATAGTGTTGACCTTAGAGGTGGACTATGATGCGGTAGGCAGTGGCACGGTGTACCAAGTGGCACCCGGATGGTGAGCTTGGGAACCCTGCGCACATCGTTTGGGGCCATGGCGGAAACCTCGGCCGGACTTCCATGCGGGTTACCCTCAGATAGGTGATAAACCTAGACTAGGTATTAGAGTGGTTAACGGTCGTGGCCGACTCCCTCGCTGGGCTTCCGCTTGAAGGTTGCTGAGGTGCATGACGTGCACATGGCGATAAGTGGCGAAAGCGTGTGTGAATAAGTACACCCCTGCAGCGTTATGATCTATTCGAATAGCTGCGTCCGCGGAGATGGACTACTTGGAAACATATGTTGTTCATAGACAACTATATTCGCTACTCATAAAATTGTCAAGATAAGTGTGAGTGTCGTGGATGGCATTTCCGAAGGGAGACGGAATGATTCCACAATGGAGTATTGTTGTGGTGTTAGTGGACTCGTGTGCGAGGAAACAAATTTGTCAAAATTATTTGAAAACCCAAGTTTGTCTAGCCAAGAGTCATTTGCTGGCTTTCTGCATGAAACCCCACAACTCCTTGTTGATACATTGCATGAGTAGATAGATTATCCTAAAGTCTTGCCGAGTACATTTGTACTCACGTTTGCTTAATAAATTGTTGCAGAGATTGTTAATGACCCTAATGGTGGGTTCTACCTAGACGTTGACGACAACGAGTAGCTGGTGTCCCATCTACGATCTGGCCCTAGGTTGGGTCTGTAGATAGTCAGGCCATGTGCCTTTATCTTTCCATCTATCTGTACTCAGACAGTTTTAATCTTCCGCTGACTTGTAAGACTTGTGTGTATGACTTGTGATGATGGGCCGTGAGACCCTATCTGTGTAATATTATGTGTGTGGCTCATCTGAGCCTTCTACATAAAGTTTGTATATTCATGGTTATGTTGTGATGCCATCGATGTATCTATGCATATCGGTATGCCATGCGTCCATGTGTTGTACTTGATATGTATGGGGTTCGAATACCTAGTCGTATGCCTTAGTAGCACTCCTTACGGGGAAATGCCCCTTTGTGATTCCATTGATCCATGGTAGTTCGCTACTGCTCCAGACACATTGGTTGAACGGCATGTGTCCTTAGCTGTTGTGTCTGTCCCTTTTGGAAATGTCACGCATTGTAATGGATTCCTTGTAGCTTGCTACGACTCGTCTACATTCGCTGATGACCGACACCTTCTTTACTGGGTCATGTATGCCTGTCCCTGTATGGAACTGCCACCTGAGTTTATGACTAGACCTGTCGATCCGGGTTTTTTGACATTGGATTGCTAGCGACACAATTGCATACGCAAGTCAAAAGGCGCAAACGGTCCCGGCTAAGGTAAGGCTGCAGCCGTGGGGATAACCGTGCATGAGACCGCAAAGAGATGTGATGTGTTAGACACTTGATTCCTATGTCTTAGGATCAGGGTCCCGATAGCGTTGGTATCAAAGCCTGACTGACTGTAGGATTACTAAGCCAAACTGGTCGAAGTTGAGTCTAGAATTGCTTTAGTTATATATATGGGAACTGTTTGTGGAAGGGAACGTAAGACTCTTGCTTCTCTTCTTAAATTATTCTATTCTAGTCATCCTAGTCTTTTCTGCGGGGATTAAGAAGTAGGTTACTTATCTTTCTCTCAGGTTCGTGTTTTTTGATCGGTAGATTATAGGAGAACGAGTCGAGAGTTACTCTGGGTTTTTTATTCCAAGGAAAAGAAAGTAAGTTTTGGTGGCCATGGAATTGGACTTGATAGTTGAGTGGTTATGCTATCCTATCTTTGTGGGTTGTCTCAAAATTATTTTTGAGCATTTACAGCCGTTATGCTGCCCAATTTTGTCTTCAGAGCTCTAATGCTTTTGCATTACTCTCTATTTTCAGATGCATAGCCTTCCTTTTCGTCAGGTGGTCCGTCTGACTAGGTGCATTGATGTGTCGGGTCACACGGCCATGCTAGTTAGGATGATGTCAGTAGCCGGTTACCGCTGGTACCCAGAGTACACAGTGGAGGAGCAGTACCAGGATTTTAATCAGAGTCAGTATCTGTGCACTGTTAGGGTATTCCCAGATTACCCTGGAGCCGAGGAGCCGATCCATTGGTCTTATGGATTGGGGGTCACTGTTGACATGGCAGTACAAGATGCTGCCTATTCAATGCTGACCATCATGAGGGCCAGACATGCACTGCTGTGGAATTCAGAGTTCTTCTATGTTCCTGCCTCTCAGCCAGGGGAAGAAGGATACCTCAGTGGGGTCTACTTTGATTCCTCTATGGAGGATTCGCTGCTACATTCCACCGCTGAGATGCTAGAGAATAGAAACAGGGATGCTCGTGCCCTTCGTATGGAGCTCTATGCTACACGTGCCCATCTGTGGACGGCTTTGACACAGCTGGCACATGTAGTCCAGACAGGGTATGGAGATATGGAGATGCTGAACCCTGTTAGGACCCATCTTCCGGCTCATGTTGACTGGCCTGCTATAGGAGGAGTCACCCCTCTTCGTGGACCTCTACTACCACCAGTCTGGGGACCAAGGCCACACTCGTGCCCTTACGGGTCCCAAGGGTCTCAGGCTTGAGTATTTCCTGATCCGCAGGTTGAGCTCCCAGGCCATGGAGGCAACCTTTATGAGATGTTCTATGTGGATGCCTGAACCCGTGAATGGAAGGGTAGTATGGTAGTAATTGTACTTCCACAGTCCTGTGTGTCTTGTGGAGTATGCTTATGTCATGAGATGAATTCCGAAGGCATAGATAAATAATGTATAGGAAGCTTGGAAAGCCTCTGATGAGTAGTATCATCTTTTCAGTAGTTTGCTCTTCAGTTAAGGTTGTACTGAACTATGTAATGGTGTGTATGAACCATGGTGTATATATAGCAGTTGCTTGTTACCATGTTGTTCGGATGTTCATTTCCGCATTCCATGTGTTCAGTGCATTCTTAATACATAGCTGGTATTGATGTTGATTTTGGTCTAAGATGTGAGTTTGTTTGTCACGATGGTGTTCACCAGGTTGAACCGTGCCCCTGCCCATGACCAGGGAGAGGGTAGTCAAGCACTGCAAGAGGAACAGCCTCACCCGCCCTCTCTGGCGGAAGTTATGCTTGAGGCGGAAAGAAATAAAAGGGAGACCAACCGTCTGCTAGAGCGTATTGAGCAAAATACGGCTCGTTAGCCGAGGAATGATGCAGTGTCCCTCAATGACTTTGTGAAGCTGAATCCTCCGAAGTTCCATCATTCCGTCGACCCCCTCGACGCTGATGACTGGTTGTGCAGTATATCGCACAAGATTCGCTCTGCAAATGTTTCTGAGGCCGACAAGGTGACCTTTGCGGCGTACTTTCTGGAAGGACCCGCCAATCTATGGTGGGAGAACTTTGAAGCTATGCGTCCTGCCAGACCAGTAGCCACATGGGCAGACTTTAGTGCAGCCTTCCGTCTGCACCATATTCCAGAGGGTCTGATGGACAAAAAGAGAGAGGTGTTTTATGCATTCACCCAGGGAAAATTGACCGTGGATGCCTATAGCCACGAGTTCGGTAACCTCGCCCGCTATGCAACTGAAGAGGTGTCAACTGATGCCAAGAAGCAAGCAAGATTCCGCAAGGGTCCGAGCCCTGAACTTCGTCGTGATGTGCGTCTCCATGAGTGTACAAGTTTTCAAGCTCTTGTCAACAAGGCGATGAGTGCCGAGACTGGTCATACCGACTATGAAGCCACAAAGAAGCACTCTCGTGACTCTGGTTCGTCATCTGGCTCCGCGTTCCCAAAACGCAGGCTATGGGTTCCAAATAGTTCTCTGCCGCCAAGATACACCCCGAGGCCATCCTATGTGGCGCCTCAGGCGAATCAGACCAACCCTCCAGCAAAAACCTATGGTGGTCCAGCTAGCAATGTTGCACCACTTGCCAATCAGGAGATCTATTACAAGTGTGGAGAGCCAAGGCACTATTCCGAAGAGTGTCCTCAGAATATGGGTGCCAAGCAACTTGGAAAGTCCGTTGGGCATGGCAAGTCGGGCAAAGCTTAGTATGTAAAGCCAACTCCTGCACGTGGCCGTGTGAACTACGTTTCAGCAGAAGAAGCTGCAGAGGATCCCGACGTCATTTTGGGTACGCTCCTTGTCAATCATCACCGAGCGTTTGTTCTTTTTGACACTGGGTCATCTCATTCCTTCATTTCAAAAAGTTATGCACAGTTGCATAACATGTCTTTCTGTGATATGCCAATCCCATTGGTTGTCCAAACCCTTGGTAGTAAGTGGCAAACCTCCAGGATAACCTATGACAATGAAATTTTAGTAGACATGCTAGTTTTTCTAGCATCTTTTGTAGCCTTGAAATCTTCGGATATCAATATCTTCTTGGGTATGGACTGGATGTCGGCCCATTATGCCAAGATTGATACTGATTCTAGAAATGTTCAGCTTACCCATCCCTCGGGTGAGATAGTCAATCTCTCTACTCGAGTTGCCAAATGCCAACTCTATTCCCTCAATGCCAACCCTCTTCCAGAACTTGAAGACATTCCGGTAGTCCGTGACTTTTCAGATGTTTTTCCAGAAGAACTGCCAGGAATTCCACTTGACAGGGATGTAGAGTTTGTGATAGACCTTGTTCCGGGAACTGTGCCAATAGCCAGAAGACCTTATAATATGGCACCCTTGGAGCTAGCCGAACTTAAGAAGCAACTAGTATAGGCCTTGAATAAAGGTTTCATTCGTCCTAGCTCTTCTCCTTGGGCTTGTCCCGTCCTCTTCGTCAAGAATAAAGACAGAACGGATCGGATGGTTGTAGATTATCGACCAGTTAATCTGGTCACCATAAAGAACAAGTATCCGCTCCCCAGGATCAACGACCTGTATGATCAGCTCGCTAGATCCTCAATCTTCTCCAAAATGGATTTGAGGTTGGGTTACCATCAAATCAAGATCAAGAACGTGGACATTCCAAAAACGGCTTTTGTCACTTGTTATGGCCAATACGAGTACACCGTCATGTCCTTTGGTTTAACCAATGCCCTAGCCACCTTCTCTCGCTTGATGAATTCAATCTTCATGGAGTATTTGGATAAATTCATCGTATTATACCTCAATGATATTCTCATCTACTCGAAGAACGAACAAGAACATGCTGAGCATCTAAGGCTGGTATTGATGAAACTTCGAGAGCACCGCCTGTATGCCAAGTTTTCAAAATGTGAAATTTGGTTACCAGAAGTGACGTATCTAGGTCACGTAATCTCTAGTAAGGGTATTGATGTCAATCCCGAGAGAGTTCAAGCTATCCTTGATTGGACTCAACCTGAATAGGTAAAGCAAGTTAGGAGTTTTCTTGGTCTAGCGAGCTATTGTTGCCGCTTTGTAGAGAATTTCTCCAAGGTTGCAAAGCCTCTAAGTAAACTCCTCAAGAAAGATAAAAAGTTCGAGTGGACACCACAGTGTGAGCATAGTTTTCAGGAACTGAAAAGATGCCTGACTTCCGCACTTGTGTTGCTACCACCAGATTTCTCTAAGGACTTTGTTATCTACTGCGACGCCTCGCAACAATGATTAGGTTGCATTCTCATGCATGATCGTCATGTGATTGCATACGCATCTCGAGAGCTGCGTCCACATGAGGATAATTATCCCACACATGATCTTGAGCTTGCAGCTGTAGAACATGCACTTAAAACCTGGCGACATTACCTTCTTGGTAATCGTTGCGAAATATTCACTGATCACCAAAGTTTGAAATATATCTTCACCCAGCCGGATTAGAATCTCAGGCAAAGACGGTGGGTTGAGTTGATCACGGATTACGACTTAGGGATAACTTACACCCCGGGGAAGGCCAATGTTATGGCTGATGCACTAAGTCGTGAGTCTTATTGTAACAACCTGCTGCTACAATGAGGTCAACCACATCTCTATGAGGAATTTCGGAAGTTAAATCTTCACATTGTTCCTCAAGGATTCCTTTCTACCCTGGTGGCGAAGCCTACTCTTAGGGATCAAATCATAGCCGTGCAAGCATATGATAAGGGTATATCCCGGATCATGGAGAATATTTCTAGCGGAAACGCTAGGGATTTCTCTATTAATGAGCAAGGTGTTGTGTTTTTTCAGAACCGTCTAGTGGTTCCTAAGAGAAAACGTCTGCGGCAGTTGATCCTTAAGGAGGCTCATGAATCTCCTCCCACCATTAATCCTGGTAGTACTAAGATGTATCAGGACCTACGCCAGAGGTTTTGGTGGGCTAGGATGAAAAGAGAAATTGCTGAGTTTGTTGATAACTACGAGGTTTGTCGTTGAGTTAAGGCAGAACACCAAAGGCCTGCTGGCACCCTTCAACCTTTAGCTATTCCTGAATGGAAATGGGATAAAGTCAGTATGGATTTCATCACTGGATTTCCCAAGACCAAGAAAGGAAATAATGCTATCTTTATGGTCATCGACCGTCTTTCCAAAGTAGCTCATTTTCTTCCAGTTCGTGAGAGTATAACAGCTAGCCAGCTAGCGGAGTTATATGTCTCTCGAATAGTGTCTCCTCTTGGTGTTCCTATGGAGATTAACTCCGACCGTGAAAGTATCTTTACCTCTCGCTTTTGGGAGAGTTTTCAGAATGCCATGGGGACTCACTTATCTTTTAGCACTGCTTTCGATCCTCAATCAAGTGGTCAAGTAGAAAGAGTGAATGAAATCCTAGAAGATATGCTCCGAGCTTGTGTTATATCGTTCGGTATGAATTGGGAGAAGTGCCTTCCATTCGCCGAATTTGCTTATAACAATAGTTATCAATCAAGCTTGGGCAAAGCTCCTTTGAAGTTCTCTATGGACGAAGATGTCGAACACCTCTTAATTAGTCAGAAACGGAAGAGAGGCAACTCTTTGGTCCGGATATGATCCAGGATGTAGAAGAGCAAGTTCGCATTATTCGTGAAAAGTTGAAAACAGCCTAGTCTCGTCAAAAGAGCCAATATGATCGTCATCATAAGCCTGTGACCTTTGAAGTTGACGAGAAGGCTTACCTTCGGGTTACACCTTTGAAGGGCACCCATCGTTTCGGTATCAAGGGCAAATTGGCTCCTTGTTATATCGATCCTTTTCGCATTCTTGCCAAACGAGGAGAAGTGGCCCACCAATTGGAACTTCCTCCACATATTCCAAGGTTCATGATGTATTCCACGTCTCGCAACTCAGGCGTTGCTTTTCGGATCCTATCCGCGAAGTGGACCACGAAACGCTTGATCTCCAAGATAACCTTTCATACCGACAATACCTTGTGTGTATTCTTGATCAAGCTGAGCGTACCACTCGACGTCAAAACCTCAAGTTTCTTAAGGTTCAATGGTCAAATCATTCTGAAAAGGAGGCAACATGGGAAAGAGAGGATCGTCTTTGACTTGAGTATGCCGCGCTATTCCGGACGCCTTCCAAATCTCTGGTCGAGATTCTTTTGAGTGGGGGTGAGTTGTCACATCCCTGATCCCCATTAGGGTCTAGCAAGTTGTGCTTATGTCTTCCTTCTTTGCATCCAAGAAAATGAAATCAAATCCAAAGCAAAGTAAAGAAAACCAAAGCAAAACCCTAGCCACCCCTTATTAAAAAACAATTCAACTATTGCCAAAATCAATGAATCCAAAATGGCCATTAGAAAAGTTCATCTTTTCTGATAAATGTTGAAAACAAAATATAACAGCTGAAATATATTTTCAAAATGATTTTTGCATTTTATTTAAAGTTAAAAGCTACTAAAATCAACTATATATTTGATTTCAAATATTTCAAAGTTTCCAAAAATGTTGAAAACTTTATATGTGGCTGGAAATATTCCAACTAACACTCCAGTATCATTCAAACTATTTTAGGAATAGTTTGGAGCCAAAAATAAAACAAAACAAAGTCAGTAAGTAAATAACAGAAACATAAATGAAAAAAATGGAAAGAAACCTTACCTGTCGCTCACCTAAGGCCTAGCCCATCTCCACGCCTGTCGTCTTCCTTGTGCCAGTCGGCACTAGGAGGTGGCCGCCGCTCCCTCCGGCGCGGCCACGCACCTGCGTGCCTGCCTGGTCGCCGCTTCACGCTCGCAAAGAGGGGATAAGCCTCCTGCAGCCGTTCCCGAGATCCTCCTCATCTCTTTCCTCCCCCACCTCTCTTCCCTCTCGGCTGCCACTAGAGCCCGAGATGAGCTTGAGCTCGCCGTCGCTCCAACCCTTCTCCCTCTCACCTGAGTTGCACATTAGCTTCGCCTTGGTCCCCTGAAGCTCTCCAACCAGTCGCTCGTCGTGAACCCCTGAGATGTCGTGACGCCGTCGTCTTCTTCCTCGGATCCCCGAAGCTCGCCGCCGTCTTTCTTCACCCTCCGTCCATCCCCGAGCCTGCTCTCGTTGCCTCTGCACTGCCTGTGAGTTCAGGGTTCTTTCCCCCTCATTTCCCCCTTCGATCCCGAGCTCTAGGACCCAATTCCACCGGACCCCGACGAGATCCGCCGCGGGACCTCGTCGCCGGTAGACCTCCGGTGATTGGTTGGTCATTCTGAGGCCACCAATGGCTTCAGTGAGTTGCGTAGGTGTTGTAGCAGCCTAGCCCCGCGCGTGTTGAGCCCCGTAGTCGTGACCTCGATGATGCCCGAGCTCCGGCAGCCGCCGAGCTCGTCGCCGGCGTCATCTCCGGCCATTTCACCCTCTGCAGCATGCAAAAATGGAACCGCGGGTGAAGTGTCATTCTTCTGGTGCCCTCCACGTGTCGTTTGGTCGCCGGAATGGAAATCCCGAGCCCGTCCGCCGTCTCTGTGGTCGCCGGAGGCTCATCGCCGGTGAGATCCACCTCACCGCCGGTGGACCTGACTCCCCTAAGTCACTGGCAAGTGGGGCCAACCCCCAGGCTAATTAGGATTAGCAAAATAAAAGGAAATATTATTTTAAAACCTAATCACACACTGAAATGTGGGTCCAACCCTGTTAATTAGCTAATTAAGTTAAATTTAAACAAAAAACTGGCCAGAGTCACTGACTAGTGGGTCCCACTGGTCAAGTTTGACTTTCAACGTCCAGATTGACCTACTGATGTCATGCTGATGCAATAAAACCTTTTCTGTTAAAAATAATTCCAGAATAAGTCCAAAACTTTGGAAATTCATAGAAAATTGAATATAACTCCAAATTTGACAAATAATATATGTAAAATGATCAGAAAAAATCAAGGAATCCAATGGTGCTATTTTCATGCATGAAAAACAAAGTTATGAAACAGCATCAGGTAAAATCAATTTAAAGAATTTGATAAATTATAATTCAAATAATATTTGGATTTTGATTTTGAATAAAGATCACCCAAAGGGTTCTGTTAGCCATCTCAAACAAAGCTACATTGCATTTCATGCATCATTTTGTTGCATATGATTGACATTAAATGTATGATATTATTTCGGTAGGCTCTGCCCCTCCGGATACATCTGATTATCCGACTGACGTATATCACCCTTTGCTGAGCAACAAGGCAAGCAACCATTTTGATCATCCCGACAAATCCCATGTTCCCGTTCCTGCTCTTACTTATTGCATTAGGTCAAAATGCTTTCAATGCTTTTACTACGTTAGTTGAACCCATTCCTTTGCATGACCCGTCTTTGTCACAGTAAATAGCTAAACCTTGCAACCTAGCATACCTGATAGATGCTTGAGCCATGACGTGTCTTATCCTGCTATGCATGCTATGCTTAGAGTTGTGTAAGGTCTGTCATCTGGGTGATGAACAGGATCATGAGAATGTGTTCAGTTAAGAAAGGGTGCGTGTTGAACCTGATTTGGTAAAGGTACCGGTGAAAGGCTATGTAGGAGTACATGGCGGGTTGTTTCATTTGAACCGTCCTTAGGAACTGAGTTTCGTGTATGTAATCCAAGACTGGATACTACCACACGTTGGGATACTTAAATGACCCTCTTGACTTATTAATCGCCTAGTACACGGTCCAGGAGTTGCAAGTAGTTTCTGGTGTTTATAGTCATGCTGGTGGCCGTGCATAGTGCTGACCTTGGAGGTGGACTATGATGCGGTAGGCAGTGGCACGGTGTACCAAGTGGCACCCAGATGGTGGCCTTGGGAACCCTGCGCACATCATTTGGGGCCGTGGCGGAAACCTCGGCCGGACTTCCGTGTGGGTTACCCTCACATAGGCGATAAACCTGGACTAGGTATTAGAGTGGTTAACGGTCATGGCCGACTCCCTCGCCGGGCTTCCGCTTGAAGGTTGCCAAGGTGCATGACATGCACATGGCGATAAGTGGTGAAAGCATGTGTGAAGAAGTACACCCCTGTAGGGTTATGATCTATTCGAATAGCCGCGTGCGCGGATATGGACTACTTGGAAACATATGTTGTTCATAGACAACTATAATGGCTACTCATAAAATTGTCAAGATAAGTGTGAGTGTCGTGGATGGCATTTCTGAAGGGAGACAGAATGATTCCACGATGGAGTATTGTTGTGGTGTTAGTGGACTCGTGTGCAAGGAAACAAAGTTGTCAAAACTATTTGAAAATCCAAGTTTGTCTAGCCAAGAGTCAATTGATGGGTTTCTACATGAAACCCCACAACTCCTTGTTGATACATTGCATGAATAGATAGATTATCCTAAAGTCTTGCTAAGTACTTTTGTACTCGCGTTTGCTTAATAAATTGTTGCAGAGATTGTTAATGACCCTAATGGTGGGTTCTACCTAGACGTTGATGACGACGAGTAGCTGGTGTCCCAGCTACGATCTGGCCCTAGGTTGGGTATGTAGATAGTCAGGCCATGTGACTTTACCTTTCCATCTGTGTGTACTCAGACAATTTTAATCTTCCGCTGGCTTTTAAGACTTGTGTGTATGACTTGTGATGATGGGTCGTGAGACCCTATCTGTGTAATATTACGTGTGTGGCTCGTCTGAGCCTTCTAAATAAAGTTTGTTTGTTTATGGTTATGTTGTGATGCCATCGATATGTCTATGCATATCGGTATGCCATGCGTACGTGTGTTGTACTTGATATGTATGGGGTTCGAATACCTAGTCGTATGCCTTAGTAGCACTCCTTACGGGGAAATGCCCCTTTGTGATTCCATCTAGCCTTGGTAGTTCGCTACTACTCCGGACACATTGGTTGACCGACATGTGTCCTTCTTAGCTGTTGTGTCTGTCCCTTTGGGAAATGTCACGCGTTGTAATGGAGTCCTTGTAGCTTGCTACGACTCGTCTACATTTGCTCATGACCGACACCTGCTTTGATGGGTCATGTATGCATGTCCCTGTACGGAACTGCCGCTTGAGTTTATGACTAGACATGTCGATCCGGGTTATTTGACATTGGATTGCTAGCGACACAATTGCATACGCGAGTCAAAAGGCACAAACGGTCCCGGCTAAGGAAAGGCTGCAGCCATGGGGATAACTGTGCGTGAGACTGCAAAGAGATGTGATGTGTTATAGGCTGGATTCCTATGGCTTAGGATCGGGGTCCCGACACAACTCCATTTTGTTGAGGTGTGTACGCCATCGAGAACTCATGTGAGATACCTTCTTCGTAAAGAAAAGTATCCACATTAGTGTTCTTGAACTCCGTCCCGTGTCGCTCCGAACCTTCTTGATCTTCACTTCAAACTGGTTTTTGAGGTTTCCGAGCAAAGTTCTTGAAGATCATTTGTACCCGCGACTTATCATTGAGAAAGAACACCCATGTAAATATGGAAAAATCATCAGCAATAAATAGACGATAGGAGTTTCCACCGAGGCTCTGATGATGAGTTGATGTATATACTTCTCGCCCCTCGTTGGACACCAAGTGGAAGGTGGAGATGTAGTCAGCAGTAAATTTCCCTCACACACAGAATGTAAGGTTTACCAAACCAGGAGGACTCCTAGGCTCAACAAGTAGGTATCTTCCACCTTGGCGCTAGCAAAAGACATGGACCTGCACACACAAGAAATAACTTTGCTCCCAACGAGTATAGAGAGGTTGTCAATCTCTCCGGCCTTGTAGTTTGCAAAGGATCAAAACACAAGCGGGAAGGTAATAGTGATTGCAACGGAAAAGTAAAGAAAGCGGTCAATGATGGAGGTGTAAACAATGATGGTGACACGGACCGGAGTCACATGATGTTCACTAGTGATGTCTCTCTCCCTAAAGACTATACAACTATGCTTGGGTAAACAAATCACAGTTGGGCAATTGATATAATTTTGACCGCACCGCAATGCTAATTATGCTAGCTGATAGTTAGAGGTTCAATAGTAATGGGCAATACACAGAGACAAGTAGACCATTTATTCATCAGCATCTACTTACTAATCATCCACCTTGAGATATCTATCCAGAACATCTCTCCGGTATTAAGTTGCGAGTCCCACCCAAAGTGTAAACTCAAAGCAATGGACAACTACATTAACAAACTATGCATAAGGTAAACAATCCTTGCAAATGTGGTCACAAGCACCGTTGTTTTCTCCCTCGTGGAAACAAGCATATCCCCTAGTCTCATGTTTGTGTCATTCAAGCTAGACATCGAGGGGCTCGAACCGACAATCATGCATAACGCTCCCTCTTGGAGTTACGATCTACTACTTGGCCAAAGCAATAAAAAGCAATGGAGAACATGCATGAATCACTAAGGAACATAATATAAAAGGGTAATAAAATATATAACTCATAACAATCTGAACATAATCTCATAAGACATCGGATCCCAACAAACCGAACATAGCAATAGCAAGATAATTTCATAGATGCCTTGATCATGTAGGGCAACTCACAAGGACTAACCATTGAAGCACAAGATTGTAGAGAAGACATCACATAACTATTGGTCGTGGAGTCATGGTCCAAGGAAAACTACTCACGGCACATCCGAGAGGCGTCCATGGTGGTGGAGAAGCTCCTGGAGGTCAATCCTCCCTCCAGTAGGGTGCCAGGAAGAGGTCTCCTGACGCTCCCGACCTCGGAAGCGCTGCAGCGGCGAAACGATGCAGAAATTCACGATTCCAGAAAGTCTGCGAGGGTTTCCTCATGGATCTCTAAATATAGGCCAAAGGAGGGCATCACAGGAGGTGGGACCCACCCAGGCGACCTCCTAGCGCGGCCTAGGGCCTGGCTGTGCCAGCAGGCTGCCTGGGAGGCCCCTGGCCCCCTCTGGCCCTCCTTCGGTGATCCCGAAGCTTCTGTTTCGCTGATTTTTTATATATTTTTTCTAGATTTTTCGGGATTAGGAAAATTGGGTAAAAACCCCTACAAAATAGACATCAGCAGGCAGAAACTGGCACTTGGTGCACTAAGTTAGTAGGTTAGTCCAAATATGTGTAAATATGATATAAAAGTGTAGCAAAACATGTAACAATGTCACCCAAAAGATCATGGAACAAGCAGAAGTTATAGATACGTTTGGGACGTATCAACATCCCCAAGCTTAATTTTTGCTCGTCCTCGAGTAGATAAATGATAACACAATAATTTCTGTGGTGACATGCTAACACACATATAAGAACTTCAAAGTAAAGCAAATGAGATATGTAATTCAAGTCAAGATAATAACAAGCAAGAGTCTATATCTAGTATTGAATTTAGCAAAGTAAGAACATAAAGGTGCAAGAGCTCTCGTTGTGCTTGACTCGAATGTCTCCAAATGGTGTTTGCGTGCAAGAAGTGGGAGATGGGTTTAGAGATAAAATATTTTCTTAGTTTAGAATTCAATCTACTAACCTCACACTTAGTCTCCATCGGAATCTTATTTTGACTCATCCCCAAACCACTTGTGAGGCACAAGTCAAAATGATCCTCTCCCTTTCGACTTTGAGCACTCATGCAATGGATGAGTGTAAGCAAGATATGTTGATACTAAGGATGGCAAATAGAATAATGATGGGGAAGGAAGACAAAAATGTGTGAAAGGCTCACATCAATGAGGACAACCATAGGCGAGAGAAATCCAAATGATAGATATGATGTGAGGAGTAGGGATTGCCATGTAACGGATGCACATATGAGCTACGGTGATCTCTCCAATGGAACTAGTGGGGGTGCATCCAACTTGTTTTCTCATGAAGACCTAGAGCTCATTTGAGGAGGCTCATCATTGGAATATGCAAACCAAGTTCTATAGTGTAAGGATCCCCACATAGTTATGCATGAATGAGAATCTCTATGTAGTACCAATATAGTAATGGAGTACACGTGTGGATCTTTCAAAAGGAATAGTAGTGTTGCCCCCTTTCTCTTTTTAATTCCTTTTTTTTCTTTTTCTTTTTTCTCTTTTTTTAATTTTTTTGTGGCCTCTTTGGCTCTTTATTTTTATCTCTCATTTGTCCTCTTTGGGATCTTTTGTTTTTCCTCTTTGGGATCTTTTCCTCACTTAAGTGCAACACTCTATACTTTACATGAGTAGAAAGAAAAATCATCACACTTTATAAGAAGTACTCAATATAAAGACAAGTCAAAACTATCATGATGTATGCAAATGTATACCTCTGCCAGTGTAACAGGATATGCAATGATACTAGTGCGTCATGTATCAATAATTTGGACAAGGCCCAACTATCGTGCGGCTCTATGATCAAGCAAAAGCATGTATGACATGAAGATCAAGTCATGAGATGATGGATGTTACATGGCAATGTATCTCGGAAAGGCTATGGAAATGCCTTAATAGGTAGGTATGGTGCTGTTTTAAGGAAAGATATAATGAGGCTTATGTATGACAGAGCGTAACATGTCATGGGTTTGGATGCACCGGCGAAGTTTGCACCAACTCTCAATGTGAGAAAGGGCAATGCACAGTACCGAAGAGGCTAGAAAAATATGGATGGTGGAAGTTTCAACAATCGCATACTCACATTAGTCTGAAGAACTCATACACTTATTATCGGTAACTCTCTATCTAGTTAGGAAATTCAAAAGGAGACAAGTACCCCAAGGAGGAGTGTTTGGGGGTTTGGTTATCCTTGCGCATCCTCGACTCATGGTAACGTGAGGGTACTCTATATATTCCAACCCCTCCAGAGATTACCGATCAATATAGTAGCTAGAGTTCTCAACTAATTTTTAGTTTTTTAAAAACACACGGATTTCCCAAAATACGACACCTATCAGTAATAGGCTCAATCTCTTGGCACCAATAGTCCAAACATTACTCAAATCAATACCTCAAAACTATTGCAAGTTACTACTATACTCAAATAGCAACCTCAGTTACCTACTCATGCAAGACACACAACTCAGTGCAACAAGCCAACTCTCTAAACAATATAAGGATGATAACTCAAGAGAGTTCCAAAATCAACCTAAGTAAGAGCTCTTAAAAATATAAGCATGAAAGCTAAGAGCTAAGAATGACAGTAGCTACGAAAAGATGAAGAACACACAAAAAGAATAAGCATGAAAATCTATGTTGTGTTCTAGAATGGAATGGAGCGTATCTGTCTGCCAAAAAAGGTAGGATGGGTTCCGACTTGTTATGAACAGAAAGCAAAACTAAAACAAACTAAAAAGAAAATAGCAGGACGCTCCAAGCATAGCACATATCATATGAAGTGATAAAAATATAGCATGGAGATGGACGACCTGATGATTGTTGATGGAGAAGGGGATGCATGGGGGCATCCCCAAGCTTAGATGTTGGAGTCTCCTTTGAATATTTCTTGGGGTGCATGGGGGCATCCCCAAGCTTGAGCGCTTGACACTCCTTTATCTTCTTTCATCATCTCTCCCATCGCATACTTGAAAACTCACTTCATACGAAACTCATCATAAGATGATTAGAGTGGTTAGTACCCTTAATAAAATAATTTAATACCCACTGGAAATAAAGATTTTCATGAGAAGCTACTGCTTGTCATGATTGCCAAAATATTCTTGCAAATAAAAAGCAAGCTTAGGATTCACAAAATAATGAAAACACAAAACATGGCAGAATTTGTAAAAAACAAAAGATAGTAAATAATTTATTCTGGGCACTTCTGCAACTCAAATAAAAAAATCAGAACATATGACAAAAAGGCAATTATAGAGCATTATGTCAAAAAAAATTAGATCAAAAAGATGATCTTGTGATATTTGGCGAATTTGTCCGTCAAGCAGACAGAATCTGTTTCTAGACAACATGTCACAATTTTTGAACTTTCTTGCAATCAGAGGTTATAACTTGGCACAAAGCTTAAAAATGAAGATATAATGATGTTGCTACAGTAGTAGCAAGCATCAAGAGCACTAAAACTGAATGTTAAAAACTCAAAGTAAAGATAACAAGGGTTGTCTCCCTAGAGCTCTTGCTTTATAGCCATAAAGATAGGCTTAAGATTTTAATGATGCTCTCGTAGGAATAAGAGTTGTAGAACAAAAGAGAGCATGAAGAAGAAAATAACAAACACATTTAAGTATAACATGCTTCATATGCATAGAAATATTGCAATAGAATAATTCATTGAAGCACAAAGCAATAAGCATAGGAAGGCAAAACAAGTGCGACTTCAAAACCTTCAACATAAAGAGAGGGAACTTGATACTATTGAAATATCTATAAGCATATGTTCCCTTCCCATAATAATTTTCAGAGGTATCATGAATAAACTCAATAATATAAGTATCACGTAATGCATTGTTACCATGATGCACATGGACTTCATGAAGAGGATAAAACTTGGAGTAAAAGAGAGACTGAATCGCTTCCCAATCCCGTAGGTGAGAATCATCTAGTAGCCTATACCATTCCAATGCTTTTCATTTCAGTGACAAGGCATATAATTTCCTCATAACTCCATCTCTTGTCAAACCTGAAATCTTAAACAACTCACAAAGTTATGTAAGTTTCCACAAATGAATACTAGGATTGGCTATTCCATATCCTGCATAACAATCATTCATAATTATTTCAATTATCGCAAGTGGTATTTTGAATGGGATACATTCAGTAGGTGGAAGAGACTTCTCTACCATGGGTGTGGTAAAGCGGCCTTCCACAAGCAGCGAACTAAGAGTGCAGTTTTCCATAAGCCTAACTAGTGGAGTCACACAACTTAGTGTTCTCAGTGGAACCCATAGCAGCATCAACAAGCAAGAACAAAGCAACTAATATTTTTGTGGATTTTGGTATAAGACCATAAAGAAAAAACTAGAAAGAAAACTAACAAGACTAAAAAGCAAAGGTAAAAGATAGCGTGCAAGTCCCCTATCTTGAAGACTCAAGTCCCGTGCAACGGCGCTAGAAATTCGCTTGATGACGAATTGATGTATATACTTCTCGCCCCTCATTGGACCCCAAGTGGAAGGTGGAGATGTAGTCAGTAGAAAACTTCCCTCATACACAGACTGTAAGGTTTATCGAACCAGGAGGACTCATAAGGTCAACAAGTAGGTGTATTCCACCCTGGCGCTAGCAGAAGATGTGGACCTGCACACACAACGAATAATTTTCCTCCCAATGAGTACATAGAGGTTGTCAATCTCTCCGGCCTTGTAGTTTGCAAAGGATCAAAACACAAGCGGGAAGGTAATAGTGATTGCAAAAGAAAAGTAAAGAAAGCGGTAAATGATGGAGGTGTAAACAATGATGGTGATATGGACCGGAGTCACATGATGTTCACTATAGTGATGTCTCTCTCCCAAAAGACGATAAACAACTATGCTTGGGTAAACAAATCACAGTTGGGCAATTGACAAAATTATGATTGCACCGCAATGCTAATTATGCTACTTGATAGTTAGAGGTTCAATAGTAATGGGAAATACGCCAAGACAAGTAGACCGTTTGTTCATGAGCATCTACTTACTAATCATCTACCTTGAGATATCTATCCAGAACATCTCTCCGGTATTAAGTTGCGAGTCCCACCCAAAGTGTAAACTCAAAGCAACGGACAACTGCATTCACGAACTATGCGTATGGTAAACAATCCTTGCAACCGTGGCCACAAGCACCGTTGTTTTCTCCCTGGTGGCAACAAGCACATCCCCTAGTCTCATGTTTCTGTTACTCAAGCTAGACATCGAGGGGCACGAACCCACAATCATGCATAACGCTCCCTCGTGGAGTGACGATCTACTACTTGGCCAAAGCAATAAAATGCAACGGAGAACATGCATGAATCACTAAGGAACATAATATAAAAGGGTAATCAAATATATAACCGATAACAATCGGAACATTATCTCAAGCCATCGGATCCCAACAAATAGATCATAGCAATAGCAAGAGAATTACATAGATGCCTTGATCATGTAGGGAGCTCACAAGGATTAACCATTGAAGCACAAGATTGGAGAGAATACATCGCATATATAGCTACTGGTCATTGAATCATGGTCCAAGGAAAACTACTCACGGCACATCTGGGAGGCATCCATGGTGGTGGAGAAGATCCCGGAGGTCAATCCTCCCTCCGGCATGCTGCCGGGAAGAGGTATCCTGACGCTCCCGATCTCAGAAGCGCTATGTTGGCGGAACGATGGAGAAATTCGCGATACCATAAAGTCTGTGAGGGTTTCCTCGCGGATCTCTAAATATAGGCCAAAGGAGGGCACCGGAGGAGGTGGGACCCACCAAGGCGACCTCCTGGCCGGCCTAGGGCCTGGCCGCGCCAGCAGGCCGCCTGGGAGGCCCATAGCCCTCCTTCGGTAATCCCGAAGCTTTTGTTTCGCTGATTTTTTATATATTTTTTTTGGATTTTTTGGGCCTTGGAAAATATGGTAAAAGCCCCTGCAAAATAGACATCGGCAGACAGAAACTGGCACTGGGTGCACCGAGTTAGTAGGTTAGTCCTAATATGTGTAAAATTATATAAAAGTGTAGAAAAACATGTAACATTGTCACCCAAAAGATCATGGAACAAGAAGAAATTGTAGATACGTTTGGGATGTATCAGGCTCTTGTAAGCATTTGGACCAAAGAGATCCATGTGAACAGCTCGAGCGGTTTTCTTATGGCCAGGATGTTCTTCAAGGGATGACTTCCTCCAACCTGTTTTCCTGCTTGACAAACACTACAAAGTCTATCTTTGTCAAAGATAACATCTTTAACACCAAGAATATGATCACCTTTGATAAGTTTGTCAAGATTACGCATACCAACATGTCCAAGCCTTCTATGCCATAACCAACCTTTAGAAGATTTTGCAACAAGGCATGTACGGGCTTGGAAATCTTAGAGAAATCAACAATGTATAGACCACCTCTACAGAACCAGTAAAAACGATGTTGTGATTGTCTCCGCGAAACACTCTGCATTCAACTTTCTTAAATAGCACATCGAAACCAAAGTATGCTAGTCTAGATACGGAAAGAAGATTGTAGCCAAGGGATTCAACAAGCATGACATTCTGAATGGAACTTTCACGAGATACGACCACTTTACCAAGACCAAGTACCTTACATTTAGAGTTGTCTCCAAAAGTCACTTACTTCCGAGGTCCAGGGTTTGCTGTAATCTCATAGAACATGTGTTTATCTCAGGCCTTGTGATCTGTGCATCCAGTGTCGAGAACCCGCTCCTTACCACCAGCCATGTAGTCTTTAAGGTTAGCCACAAGACTGAGACTCTTCATGGTCTTCTCATACTCGTTGTCAAATTCTTTATCTTCATTGTAGTAGACATGCTCCACATTGTCATCATCGGATGAAGTTCCCTCATCATAAGAAATAGAATTTCATTAGAAATTTGACTATGACAATGTTCAACTTTATGCATTCGAAAGGCTTCAACAATGATATTGTCAATAGTAATGACATCTCCTTTAGCACGCATGAGGTCACGAAGCTCAAATAGGCATTTATCCAAGTTAGGATCGGTTGGCTTCATTTTTTGAAAAGCAATGCATTTGTGGAAAATGATATCAATATTTTACAATTAATAATTTGGATATCTTTCTTTAAATTTTTCCACAAAATGTGAGCACACTCAAAGTCTTGCAACTGGTTAAGCACATTTCTTGGTAAACCTATAATGATAAGATTGAGAGTGTTAAGGTTACCAAGCATGTTAACTTCATCATCATGAGAAGGATGTATGGGTCAATGGGAGGTGCATAGGGATATGCAAGATACTTGCGCAAATGGAACTCATCAAACATAGCAAGCATTTCGTCTCTCCATTGTCTAAAGTACTCCCCATCAAGAATAGGAACTCTACAACTAAAAACCTATAGACTAGTCACATTCATCTTCCTCCAATGGTTGTTAAACCAAGTTTTTGGAGACCTTGCTCTGATACCAATTGAGGGATCGATAAAAGATATGTCTAGAGGGGGGGTGAATAGACTACTTGTAAAGATAAAATTTCTAGCCTAACCCAATTTCCAGTAGGGAAAAAATCTAGCAGTTCTAATAAGTCTAAAGCACCCTACACATGCTAGTCAACATATATGGCAGCGGAAAAGTAAAGACTTTGCACATGTAAAGGTGTAGAGTTTAAGAGATCAAACACAAGGGTTGACACGGTGATTTTTGCCATGGTTCCAATAGGTGGCGCTATCGTACGTCCATGCTAGTGATGACTTCAATTAACGACTGCGAGAGTCCACGAAGGGCTCCACCCACGGAGGGTCCACAAAGAAGCGGCCTTGTCTATCCCACCAGGGCTTACATCCATGGAGGACTAGCCTTACTCATGGTAGATCTTCACAAAGTAGGCGATCTCCTTGCCCTTACGAACATCTTGCTTCAACTCCACAACTTGAAGTAGGAATCTCCCAAGCGACACCTAACCAATCTAGAAGGCACCACCCTCCAAAAGGTAATAGATGGGGTAGATCAATGAACTCCTTGTTCTTGTGCTTCTAAAGATAGTCTCCTCAACACAAATCTCTCTCTCACAGGATATGAATGGGTAGGAGAGGTTGATTTGGTGGAAAGCAGTTTGAGGAGGCTAGAGATCAAGTTTCAGATGACTGGATTGGAATATCTGTGTCTCTACACATGAGTTGGTGGTTCTCTCTCAGAAAATGGTTCTGGAAATTAAGGGTGTGTTCTGAGTGGTTCTCCCAAGAATGAGTGGTGGGTGAAGGGGTATATATAGGCAGCAGCCAAAATCCAACCGTTACACACAAAAGTGCAAACTCGGTGACACCAAAGTGGACAACTCGGTGGTACCGATTAGCTCAAAAGTGTGAACTTTTGAATCTCGGTGAAACCGATATATAGGACTCAGTGGCACCGAAAAGGTGACTAACGGTCAGATGGCCAAACTGAGTGGCACCGATATTCAAACTAAGAAATTCCAATTTTGTGTATCTGGGCAACAGAATGTTGGTCACCCAAACTCGGTAGCACCGATGCAGTTTCGGTTGCACCGATTTTGTGGGAATGGCTAGGGTTTTGTCTTAGGATGAAACTCGGTGGATCCGATGTGGCAATGTTGGTGACACCGAATTTGTGTATCTGGAACTTGATAGAGTGGATATGTGGGAAAATGACTAAGTGTTTTGGTGGCTAACTTTGGGCATTTGAGCAATCAGTTCATTTTACTACCTCACCCCCTTTTAATAGTATTGGCTTTCCTAAGGACTCAAAAGTGATTTCTCACTAATATAAAATGAAGAGTCTTCTAGCTTGAAGCTTAAGACAATATTATTCCTTTCTTGCATCGAGGGGCATCTCCACATAAACCTTAAACCATAGCTCTTCATGGACTAAACCTGAAATATCTAGGTAAAAGTGTTAGTCCAAGAGGCAATGTATGTTGTCATGAATTATCAAAATCACCAAGGGAGCATATGTGCTTTTAGTTAGAGACGTACGAGCATCCCCAAGCTTAAATCTTGCCCGTCCTCGAGTAGGTAAATGATAAAAGAAATAATTTATGAAGTGTGAATGCTAGCAAGTGCACAAGTTTATTCAATGAAAATTTCAATCACTTTTTTCTAGCATCATTATATATCATAAACTGTAGCTCATCTCATAAAACTTCTCATGATCAAGTAACAAGATATTCACATGTTAAAGTATAGACCAAAAAGTTTCTTGAAAACTAACAAACCATAATCCTAGTCATCAAAAAATTGCAATTCATCTTATTTTCATGAACGGTCTATGTAAGAGCTTTTGATTTAGCATATTCCACATATGAACTATCATATAGTCTTCCACGATTTCTAACACTCAAAGGATATTTTTAGAGCAAATCGCATCCGTCGAACACAGAGAAACATAGGGGCTTAAAGTTTCGCCTCCCAACTTATTTCTCATACAGATAATTGTCAACAATAATAATTCATGATCAAATATAACTGAATGACCATATATGCTTGGATATTTCCCCACCATATGAAGCTTGCCAAGAGAAAAAGGCAAAATATAGGAAGTGGTGAAGATCACCATGAATCTTGCATAAAGGTAACTACTAGAAAGTAAAAGATAGGCCCTTCGCAGAGCGAAGCATTGATTTGCACAGGTGCCAGAGCTCAAGCTTTTAAAACATATACGAATAATAATTTTGAGAGGTATGCTTTCATTGTCAACATAACAACTGAGAGATCTCGGTATCTTCCATGCTAGATACATTATAGGCGGTTCCCAAATAGAATGGTAAAGTTTTTACTCCCCCTCCACCAATCAATCACACTCCACGGAAAACCGAATCCATGGGTACCGTCCATACAACAACAATCTTGGGGAAGTTTTGTTTCATTATAATTTGATTTGATTTTTGAGCATGGAACTGGGCATCCCGAATACCAGCCACTTTCTCGTGAATGATAGTGAATATCCACATATCGTGAGAATAAGCCACCTAGCATGGAAGATACTGACAGCCCCTAGTCACTACATGAGCGATTCAAGCATACAAAATAGAATATTATTTGAAGGTTTAGAGTTTGGCACATGCAAATTTACTTGGAACAATTGGTAAATACCGCATATAGGTAGATATAGTGGACTGTCATGGCAAGAAACTAGATTTATGGGTTTTTGTATGCACAAGTAGTATCTCTACTTAGTACAAAGTGTTGGCTAGCAAAAGGTTCTAAACAAGCACCACATGTTGGAGGATCCATAACAATATAACTTCTATGCAAATATACCCAAACATAACTCATTAAGTTGTCTTCCTTGTCGAACTTCAACTAATTTTCTTGAGTTTTAAAATAATTAATGGGGCTCACAATCATAGAATATGTCGAAGATAGTATATTTTTATGTGGAATCCCTCTTCCTTCAATATTCTTTCATGAATTGTTCAAGTGACCAATGCGGTGTTTGCTAACTTTCAATAAAATTTTACCACCTATACTTCTTATATGTGAAGTCATTACTCCCCATGGGATAAGCATTTAAAACATATATAATTTCAGATTTATTATATTCAATTCATTCAACAATTTACTCATAGGATAGAAGTGAAGCACGAGAGTAAATGACAAAACTACTCCAAAACATATAAGTGAAGATCAGTGAGTAGTCAAACAATTAAGTAGCTATGTGAGGACTTTCTCCCTCTCTCTCAATAAAGATTTTCATATCTGAGTATTTTATTTAAACAACAAGCAAAATAAAAATATCACTCCAAGAATAGGAGCGTCATGTGAACGAATAAAAATTTAGGCTCAACATAGGCTAACCGATAGTTGACGAAGAGAGGTCGGATGCGTAGCATCCCCAAGATTAGATGCTTGAGAGTTCTTGAAATATTTACTTGGGGTGAATTGGGAATCCCAAAGCTTGAGCTTTTGTATCTCCTTGAATCCTCTCATATCATGGTTTCACCTATTCTCAAAAACTTCATCGACACAAAACTCGAAAAGAACTCATGAGATAGGTTAGTACACACAATAATAAATCAACTCTTCATGTACTGCCAAGACAAGTTGTATAATAATTTTATAACATCATCTACTTTTTACTACCATTTCCACAATTTATATCTGCCAATACAGGCTATGGAAACTATCGGATAAGTAAATAACAAAAGTATGACAACAATCTGCCCAAACAGAACAGTTTGTAGAAATTTATGAAACCAGTGTACTTTTGTAACTCAATCAAATTATGAACATTTAGGACATGCTATAAAATTTATTTTAAAACACTACGTAAAAATTTCAGAAACTTTCTACGTTCCAGTAAAATATGAAAATTCCAACACTTCAACAAGAGTTTCTGTTTTTACACAGCACACATCAAACCATGCAATGCATGCATCCCAATGCAATTCTTGGAACTTTTTTATTGAAAACAAAATTATTAATAACACCTAACAGAAATCAAAAAAATAAAATGGTTCTCCAAGAAAAACTCGTATTATGTGACGAATCAAAATATATCTCTAAGTAAGATTACCGACAATGTTGCAGACGAAAGAGGGGATGCTTCCGGGGCATCCTCAAGCTTAAGCACTTGAGTCTTACATGGATATTACCTTGGGGTGTCTTGGGCATCCCCAAGCTTAGGTTCTCGTCACTCCTTGTTCTCCTCATATCAGTGTCTTACCCAAAACTTGAAAACTTCAATCACACAAAACTTAACAGAACTTCGTGAGATGGGTTAGTGTAATAAAGATAGATCATTCACTTTGGTATTGTCAACAAAAGATTCATAATTGTTCCCACATGATACCAACTATATTGTATAATTCCCATAGTTTATATTACTGAATATAATCTATGGGAACACTAAAATAAGCAAACTATGCATACAAAACATAATCTGTCAAAAACAGAAAAGTTTGTGAAGATCTGTAGTATAGCCATATTTCCATGTCTCTAAAAATTCTAAAAAATTAGTAAAACCATAAGAATTTGTATATCAAGATTGTGTACAAATTTCAGATCATTATCATGCTCCAGTAAATAAATTAAAATTCATGTACTCGAGTCAAAAGTCTCTGTTTTGGTTCAGCATCAATTCTACTAATCTTGTGAGTCATCCCAAAGGCTTTAATTGGCACTTTATTGACATAAAAAACATAAAACATGATTAATACAGTAGCTTAATCATGTTAACTCATAAAAACAGAAGGTAAAGGTGTTGGGTTGTCTCCCAACAAGGGCTTTTATTAATTCCTTTTAGGTAGGCATGGTTATTTTAATGATGCTCTTCCAAATCTAATTATGATGATGATTTTATTCATACTCTAAAAGATATAAGTGAAGTTCTTAGAGAATTATACAATTAATTCAGATCAACCAATATCCAAGCTCAAAATATAAAAGTGAATCACATGAAGCATTTTATAAGGCCATACTCAAAATATTTAAGTGAAGCACGAATAGCATTCTACAGAGCCATACTCAAAAGATTTAAGTGAAGCACAAAGAGCATTCTACAAAGCCATACTCAAAAGATTTAAGCGGCGCGCATGCAGAATTCTGTAAATCAATGAAGGACTATCTCATAATATAAGGGTGCATAAAAGGAGAAGAAAAACACAAAAGACACATCTCATGTGAACAAAACAAAAACCAAGGTATACCGATAATTGTTGAATAATAAAGATGGGACGCCTTCCAGGGCATCCCATAGCTTAGATGCTTGAGCCTCCTTGAAATATTTACTTGGGGTGCCTTGGGCATCCCCAAGCTTGAACTCTTGTCTCTCTGTATTCTTATTTTATCGACACTCCTCGATCTTCGAATACTTCATTCACACAAAACTTAACAAAGCCCTCGTGAGATCCGTTAGTATAATAAAGCAAAATACTACTTTAATTACTATTGTGAACTCATTCTAAATTCATATTTGCATTATATCTGCTGTAGTCCAAGTTCACCATGGTTCATACCCCCGGTACTACCCATAGATTCATCAAAATAAGAGAACAATGCATAGAAAACAGAATCTTTCAAAAAATAGGACAATCTGTAGCAATCTGGAAACTTCGTATAATTTTGTAACTCAAAAAATTCTAAAATATTAGGAAGAAATAACTAATTTTCATAGAAGTACTGTGTAAAAAGTTCATAAACTTTTGACATTCCAGTAAAAAACGTAAATTCACGCACTACAACCAAATCTAATCATCTTAAAGGCAAATCTTGGCACATTATTTTTATAATATAATGGATATATACAAGGTGTAATTATTTTTGAGAAACTTCCATGAAAAATTATACATTTCTTCCATGAGCATGAACACAAGTGTTTAAGGTCGACCCTCACTTCTCCAATGCACAACCTTCCAATCACTTCTCTTTTTGAAAACTTCTTAGGCATAAGAGGCAAGTAATTCTTTTTGTATTTTTCATTATTTATTTCTTTTTTTTTTACCAACAACTAAGTAAAGAAAAAAAGGGAAAAAATATACTTAGTGAACAAAGCAAACAAGCACACACGAGAATATCAACCCCATGCTATTGCTTGCCAGCAACAGCGCGAGAAAAGAGCTTGATGTCTACTACGGATCTTCCTTTTGTAGACTCCTGTTGGGCCTCCAAGCGTGGAGTTTTGTAGGACAATAGCAAATTTACCTCAAGTGGATGATATAAGATTTAGCAATATGTCGGAGGTGTAGTATGAAGATAGTCTCTCTCAAACAACCCCGCAATCAAATACAAGAAATCTCTTGTGTCCCCAACACACCCAATACAATGGCAAATTGTATAGGTGCACTACTTCGGTCAAGATATGGTGATACAAGTGTAATATGGATGGTAGATATATGTTTTTGTAATCTGAATATATAAAAACATCAAGGTAACTAATGATAAAAGTGAGCCCAAATGGTATTGGAATGCTTAGAAACAAGGACCAGGGTTCATACTTTCACTAGTGCAAGTTCTCTCAACAATACTAACATAGTTGAATCATATGTCAATACCTCTCGTGCGACAAAGAGTTCACTCCAAAGTCACAAATAGCGGAGAACTAACTAGGAAATTATTGTAGGGAACGAAACCACCTCGAACTTATCTTTTCCATCAATCTTATGAGCTATCCCTCTAAGTGTCACGAACAACCCTAGAGTTCGTACTAAAATAACACCCTAAGACACACATCAACCAAAACCCTAATGTCACCTAGATACTCCAATGTCACCACAAGTAACCCTGGGCTTGATTATACAATATGCATCGCACAATTTCATATTCATCATGTTCGATCCAACACAAATAACTTCAAAGAGTGCCCCAAAGTTTCTACCGGAGAATCAAGACAAAAACGTGTGCCGACCCCTATGCATAGATTCCCAAGGTCACGGAACCCACAAGTTGATCACAAAAACATACATCAAGTGGATCAATAGAACATTCCATCGTCACCACGGTTATCCCATTGCAAGACATACATCAAGTGTTCTCAAATCCTTAAAGACTCAATCCTATAAGAAAACTTCAAAGGGAAAACTCAATTCATCACAAGAAGATAAAGAGGGGAAAACTCCATATGATTCATCTATATTAATAAAGCTCGCGGTACATCAAGATCGTGCCATCTCAAGAACACGAGACAAAGAGATCAAATACATAGCTACTGGTACATATCATCAGCCCCGAGGGTGAACTACTCCCTCCTCGTCATGGAGACTGCCGGGATGATGAAGATGGCCTCCGGTGATGGTTTCCTCTCCCGCATTGTGCCGGAACGGCCCCGATTGGTTGTTCATGGATCTAGAGGCTTGCGGCGGTGGAACTCCTGATCTAGGTTTATTTTTGGAGGTTTTGATATTTATAGGAGTACTTAGCGTTGGAATCACGTCAGGAATGTTCTCGAGGAGGTCACAAGCCATAGGGCCGCGACGAGGGGGGTGACTATGCCTGGCAGGCTTGTGACCTCCTGGTCCACTTCCTCGCCCAACTCTTCACTCTTGTATATTTTATATTTTCCAAAAATATTCTCCATAAATGTTCAGCCCATTCCGAGAACTTTTATTTCTGCACAAAAACGACACCATGGTAGTTGTGCTGAAAACAACGTCTGTCCGGGTTAGTTCTAATAAGATCATACCAAAATCACATACAATTGTTGTAAACATGGCATGAATACTTCATAAATTATAGATACGTTGGAGACATATCAGTCTCGTCTGCAACAGATTATTAAGAAAACGTGAGTACAAAAGTACTCAGCAAGTCTTTAAATAGATCTTACTACTCATGCATATGTATCGACAAGGAAGTTTTGGGATTTCATGTAGCAAGCCAGGTTTGACTCTTGTCTATTCTATACCCCGACTACGAGTAGTTTGAATAATTTTGAGATAGTGGATACGAGTCCACTAATAATCACAACAATATACTACCATGGATCCTCTCCCGTCTTCCTACGAGAGTGCCATCCAGGGTAGTTTTATGAGTAACCATTTAAGTTTCTAATAACAATATATGTTTCTAAGTAGTCCATATCCAAGGATGCGGCTATTCGAATAGATTCATACCCTGCATAGGTGTACTTCTTCACACATGCTCTCGCCACTTATCGCCATGTGCACGTCATGCACCTCGTAACCTTCAAGTGGACGGCCAACAAGGGAGTCGGTTACGACCGTTAAACACACAAGAACCTAGTCCAGGTTTATTGCCTATTTGAGCCTGAACCCGCACGGAAGTCCGGTTGTCGTGGTTTTGTCATGGCAGATGTCCTCGTGAGAGGACTTCGTTGCATAGATGTGGCCAAAGGGAACCTGTCAGTTAGGCTTGGCTAAGCCAGCTTTAGAGACCCCATCTGTATTGTTGATGTTGCAACTGTCGCGGTGATTCTTGATCATCATGGCCACCGCGTGACTCCTGAACCCTGGGCGGGTTCCCTCCAAGAAATCAACTCCACCTTGCGATTGCACCATAGTGGGCGCCAACTGTCGTGGCTTTGTCATGACAGTTGTCCTCGTGAACAGACTTAGTGGTGAGGCCATCGTCGTGGTGTGGTAACTCGAAGGGGTTGATTGGGGACGAGAGACGGATTTACCCAGGTTCGGCCCCTCCAATGGAGGTAAGAGCCAACGTCCTGCTTTTGTGTCTATATTCATGGGAATCTCGATTACAAGGATGCATAATCGTTAACCTAGCTCTCGAGGGTTTCTTACTTGATCTCTTTGGCTCTAGGGCTCCCCTTTACATATATGTATAGGGCCCAAGTTTACAATAGAGTCTAGGTCAAATAAACACACGTGACCTACTATAATTCTATCCTATCTTACTTCCCAAGTTAAGAAATCTTCTGGCATCTTCTGCCCTCAGGGACTTAAGTCGTCGTCTTGTGGTGTTGGGCAGGATGGCAGTTTGAGACAAAGCCTTGGTGGCGCACCTTCTTACCACTCCTTCGTATCTTGACAAGGTCCCATAGGGAGGGTTACATCTTGGGATTTTATCCCCAATATTAGGCCCCAGGTTGACTTGAACTTGCTCACGTCAAGCTATCTTGATCAAGTAATGAGCCGACATGTCTTTCAACCTGAATCTAAGTTTTTCACAGATAAGTGATAACAGTATTGCTGGCTCATTTCTCCATTTTAGAGACTTAACATCTTTTCAGTTTTTACCGATATGATGTCACAAAACCGACTGTTGTTGTCCTAGCTGGTCATGGCGAATCTTTTCGAAAATAGCATTTAATCTGATCTAGCGCGAAAATCCACGCGCAAACCCATCCGCTTATTTCCTGCGACCGATCCATTCCAGTTCCCCCTTTCCTTATAAATAGGCGAGCATCCCCCACGCTATCGTTTCCACATTCTTCTTCCTTGCATCCTCCTCCATTTCGGCACGCTTTAGATCTAGGTTGCGAAGAACTCCTCCGAGCATGCCGCCTATTCAACGAGTCCTCCGCTTCCTTCGTCGAACTGCTCAAGGTTGTCAACCTTCTCTTCCAGTACACCAGTTACACATACTTGTTGTCGAGGGTTGGTCGATTTCTTAGCGTGTTCATGTCATGTTCTTTGAATCACCACAGAAAAAATGCTTCATAGATCTATAGCGTGGCATATCTATATTCTCATTGCGACCTCATCTCGCACTGTTCGGCGCACAAATCAAGAACAAATGCTTCTTAGAGTAACTTTGTACCATACCACAAGCGCCATCTTCTTCGCTAGTTTTAGAACATGTATTTCCCCATTTTCTATTCAATCTTAGATCTGTGTCAAGGTAGGCCACTCATTGCAAACTTTTTTCTGACAAATTTTTTGCTAAGTCCCTCACGGAGATCCCTACTTGTTTTTGGCCGTCTTATTCACTTAGCCTTAGCTCCAGCTGGCTTAAGGTTTCTTCGTTAATTGTTCTGGCTACTCTAGTATTCTTTTAACAACTGACAATAGTAGGCCACTCATGTCTCGAATTTTAGCCTATTCTTGCTCATTTTCCATTGTAGGTGTCTCAAACCACAGATGGCACCCAAAAATTCCAAGGCCTGCAGCTGGGCCAGGTCCAAAGAATCCCGACTTAGTTTAGAAAAACTAGCGACTCAAGGATTTTTGCCATCTTGGAAAGATATAAGCTCGCGGGCTCCTAAAGAAGAAACTTATCCATAGCCTCGACAAGGGGAAGTCGTCATTTTTGCTGATCACTTACATAGAGGCTTTCGTCCTCCCTTCTCAAAATTCTTGAGGGATCTCCTGCATTTCTTCAATCTCAGGCCCCAAGATATTGCCTACAACTCCATGACCAATATATGCCAATTTCAAGTCCTGTGTGAGGCATATCTCCAAATTGAGCAGTCTGTGACTCTATTCACGGAGTTCTTATATGCTAATCGCCAGACCGAAGTAAATGTAGTCCTTCTTGTGAACTTGGTGGATTCTCCTTTCAGAAGAAGCAAAACAACCCGTTCCCTGAATCAAAATTGGTGAGTCATCGAAAGGGATGGAATAAGACCTGGTTTTATTGTAAGTATACCGCTCGTGCAGACAAAAATCCATTGACGGGTTTTAGATTAGAGAGGTTCAGCTATAATGTGGTGCTTCCGGGTTAGCCTACAAATGAAGAGAAGGATAAAATATCCCCCGTTCGTACAAAGCTTAGGGCCTTGGTTGCCCATGGTCTTACTGGAGTTGATTTGATTCATTGTTGGTTAAAATGCCGAATCCAATCCATCGGTGTGAGGCCCGGCTTAATGTGTGACTATTCGGGCGAATCATCACACGTTCAACGCTTCTCCACTGAGGATCTTTCCGATGACGCTCTTCACATAGAAACGAATAAACTCTTCTCAAACTTGAAAGAGAGGTGCAGTATCACTAGTCATGGCCAGTTTTATATGTTAAATCCTCCTCCATCGATATTGGTCCTTTCTCGTTTATGCATATTTTGTTCTCTTGCTAAATTCGTCATGACCTGCCATCTTTATCATATCATTCATGTTTGCCGGAAGGTTGTAACTTTTGGAAAGTTACACCCCAAATGCCTATTGCTTCCATGAGCCACGGGAACGATCTGGCTCATCGTGACTCGGCCCTTGGCTCATCTTCGGAAGAACAATCTGAGGTAAAACTTGACTCACTTGGCCGCTTGTTTACTGATCTCGCAGACATGCCTTCCCCTCACGGTGATTTTGAAGCCTGCAAAGCCAGCGATGCCGAGGTAATTCCAATTTCTACCAGTTCTTGAGAATTTTTTTTTGCAAGAAGGACCAGGCAAGCCATCCAGAAAGTAAAGATGTCAAATCAAGCCGTTTATTTAGCTACCAATTTTCTCTTGAAGAGAACACAACTTGTTGGCCAATCCGAACGTAAGATTCGGGGTGACGTGGGCGCGTTGGACCCAGGCTTGTCAAATGCTCCACCGGCTCGTAAGCCTCGTGTTGAGGTAATATCTTTTCCTAGCTCTTCTTTTCAAATTGGTATTTCTTTTTTGAAAGTAGGCTCTCAGTCTTCAACTTTTCTTAAATTCAGGAGTCTTCCCCATCTTCGGGCGCCTCATCGACACCTCAACTTCCCACTTTCAACATCAATCGTGGGTAAGTTTTTTGATCATGACTTGATTGCCTGTCTTGTTTTTTCTTAATATACTACTTGATTTCTGATTTGAATAGGGCCAAAGCTATTTTATCCAGTCGCATTGTCGGGTCAAGTTCTAGTGCTGAGAAGCAAGATATTTTGGATCCTCAAACTGAAAAGACAACCTTCGAAGTTGACACTCGAAAAGAGCATATTCTTGATGCTTTGATTGATCCGGCAACCGCTGTAGAAATGACCGAAATGGATGAGCCGGTTTTGATGGACGAGCCAGTAAAAAATACAGGTCCCCTAACAACTCCTCCAACCAATCCAATGAATTCGGCTCAGGATCCTATCTCGTCAAATCATGTGGACGATTCCAATCCATTGGCTGATTAGAGTACTCTGGAGGTGGTCTTGGTTAAGGAACAATTTCGAGCTCCCGTTGCTTCCACCACTCTTGCCAAAATTGTGGCTAAGGAAGCGATATTAAGTCTTGACAAAGGGAAAGGCCAGTTGGAGCTTTCAAATGTATCTTTATTGGGTGTTGAAGAGGTCCACCGACAATACTTGACCTGGCTATCTGAAAACCAGGATACTGAAGCCGATATGATCTACAGTCTTAAGGAAAAATATGAGGTAAAAGACTCATGTTTACCTTTTCCCAATATCAATTTCACGCACTCTTTTCTAAATGTCTCCTATAGCACCCAAGAGTCGTCTCATCTCCTTGAGACAAGTCGGGTCTTAAAATTTTGAACATGAATTCGACATGTAGCCCCCAAGAGTCGGCTCATCCCCTTGAGACGAGTGAGATCTTAAAATTTTGATAATGAATTTGACCTGTATCCCCAAGGGTCGTCTTATCTCCTTGAGACGAGTCGGGTATTAAAATTTTGAAAATGAATTCGACCTGTAGCCCCGAAGGACCGGCTCATCTCCTTGAGACGAGTCGGGTCTTTTGGTTACTTAAAACTGGTGCATATTAGCCCCCAAGGGCCAAGTATATTGCTTGTAATTTGCTTGGGACTTGCTTATTTCCATTATTATCTATCTTTTCCTTGCCTCCAGCTTATCATTGAATTCCTATCATTTTAAAATAAGTTGTCCTCAGGGTGTTCCATACTTCCAATTTCTGATAAAATTTGTATATTTACCAGAAACTCGTAGGAGATGTCGAATCCATGGCTGTAGATTTTCAAAGGCTTCTTAAAACAGAATAATGCTTCAGGCTGAAGATGAATCTACGACGGCTATTTTTCAAAGCTCTGTCAATCAAGCACAATATCATCTTGATAAAGTGAAGAAAGATTTTGAAAAAGAGAGAAAGCCCTCTTAGCCCATCCTGAATAAGCCGAGGGGAAACTTGGCCATGTGAAAGAGAATTAATCCACTCTAGTGAAGCAAATCAATGAGGTGTTCACCGCCATCTTTGGTAAGTCTCGCAACCTTTATTTCCTTGCGCTCTTTGATTTTGAAGCTCAAGGGCGACTAAAAAAAGTTTTTATATTTGTTTTCGTGTCGGCAGGCCGAACAAAACAGTCTTTCGTACAACTGCCTTTGATGAAGTTGAAGGCAATCTTTTCTTATGTAGAAAAGTATACACATGGTTTGTTTTCTCTATCTTGGCTGCAAAAAATCCCAAATAACCACCGCGGACCATCACAGATATGTTGAATCATCTTTCCACCATGCCATAGTGGGTTTTTGAAACCCGTAAATTAGCAGCTCGCGGTGGGGCAAATTTGGCTCTTGCACACGCCAAAGCATATTTACGAGAGCTAGATTTGGCGGGTTTAAAAGACGGGTTTCTTGAATATAAATTGGATGGATCTAAATTTACTTGAGAAGACTTTGCTCGTGTCATGAAGGAGACCCTTCCTCTGGTGACTCTTCTTGTAGAGTAGGTCGACACATCCCAATATTATCTGGTATATACTACTGATAATGAACATGCTTCGCTGCCAAAATGTGAGCCTTCTCAGCTAGTACCGCCTCACTACGAGAAGAAGGTTGCTCCTGACGTTGGTGCTTGCACTTCAACTAGAACAACTCCAAACTTTGAATCATTAAGGTCAATCCGGTGGATTCAATAAGGTCAGCAAGACATCAATGACGAAGATGAGCCGGAAGAATCTGATACCGAATCAGTCGAGGTAGAAAACCGAGGGCGGGTAAACAAACCTGGCCTAGTAGAACAACTAGTCACATGTGTTAAAACATCTTTGAATTTCATTAAGTCCTGATGCGAGTTTGTAATCAGAGTAGTAAAAACTCTGAAATGCTTTTGGTCGTTCCATCGAGCACGCTTGCCTTTACTTTTTTAGCTTGTCACAAAAACCTTGTTATGATATTCTTTTATCCTGGTTTTCCATTGATGAGCCGTCTGATATGGTTTGTTCCTGAAAAATTTGTAACACTTTACAAAAAATCAGGTATGTTCGCTGGGTCGGCTTAGTGAGACACGGTAGCGAGGTAGGGCCTTTTAAGACGCTAATGAGCTTGAGTTGCATAACCCATAATTTCCTCACAACATTGTTGCAAGAGAAATAATTTGAAGCTGGTTGTAACATGCCATAACATGTTTATTTATAAGTACCTTTAGATGGAACCCTTCCCTGAAAGATTTCCAAAATTATGCAAAGTATTAGACATGATTCATAGGACGTCTCATCGAGACATGGTTAATAAATAAGGGACCGACTTTCGAGGAACAAGTCTTGCTTCAACGAAGCGGGCATAATAACCCATGGTTTATCCTCTCTTTCAATATACTGGCTCTCACATGACATACTAATGTTTTAACCCCGCTAATTCAGGATCCATAACAGTTTGCTCAGTCAAGAATACATGGATTCACTTGATGAGAGTCGCCAAAACATACCGGGAGGTTTAACCATTTTGTGGCGTCTTTGTCGATCGTGAGGGTGAGAAACCTAAACTCGATGAGTTAGAAGCCACCAAGTGACCTATGATCAAATAGAATACCCTGGCATGGAATTGCAAATGAGAATGCTATTACTGCTAAACAACCCGAGGGTAGGTAGCCCCCAGATAAGCCGACTTAATTCCATTGATCATGATAATTTATTTGGACTTTGTAGCCCCAGATAACATACTAGACGGTAAAAATTCATGCTCAAATTATGGCTATAAACGATCTTTATTAGATTCAACATATCCTAGAAGTATGTACAGAAATTGGGGATCGATACAAAGATAATGAGCCTCTAGCTCTTAATATGATAGGGCAAAAACTGTCCTGGTTGACTAACTCAACTGGTGTCTTACTTGAGGGGGACATTACCAGCATCATTTGTGAGGGATTTTAATTTTTCGGCGGCGCATGAAGACTCAGCATAATATGTGTCTCCTTCCTCGCACTCTTGGGCTACCTTCACACGAAGTTTTTCCAATTGCACGTTACACTCTTCCCGGTTTTCCACCGTGACCAAACACTAAAGAAGTTTGGACACTTCAACCACCAGATCTCTCATAGCCCGAGTCGATGTTTTGCTTGACCCGTCGGCGCCGTTGGTGGCTCCTTTTAGAGATGGAATCGAAGCCATCGCGGATCCAACCATGTAGACCATGACCTGACGAGGCGGCTCACCAGGCTCTTTGGATGGGTTGACAACTTCTACTTTTGAAGAACCTGCAGATCCATCATGGGGAGGAAGGATAGACCCGTGTCCCCCATGGAAGACCTGCCTTCATGGTTTTTGAGTATCTCCTCGCTGCTCACTCGCTCACTAGGAAGACTGAGCCCCTGGGTGAATCCGACGAAGACGTGATGACGACCGGCTAGAGACCGATCGCATCGGGCACGCCGAATCAGCTCGACGATGGTGGTGTGGATGTCCGACCCAGGTGTTGTTGCGTAGATCTAGCAAAAGGGAACATATAAGTCAAGCTTGGCTAAGTCGGCTTCAGAGCCCCGATATGTATTGTTGATGTTGCGACTGTCACAGTGATTCTTGATCATCATGGCCACCGCGTGATGTAGGGGAAAAACCAACAACTATGGGAAACTCGAGGAGTCCCTTGATAGTTTGGCGGGGAGAGCGAGGTATGGCGTCGAGAGCCGAACTAGCAACAAACACCAGCAAGGTTCCTTTACTCAGGTTCGGGCCGCTGGGCGCATAAAAACCTACTCCTGCTTAGTTCGTACTGCGGGCTTACTGTAGGTTTATTATGGTACAGTGACTTAGTAGGTGATTATGGAGTCTGTGATGCCCAAAAAGTCCAACCCCTACGACTGAGTTGTGGGCCTCACTACTGGAAAAACATAATTTTCCGACTGCTTTCAGCTTTGCCGTCCGCAATTTTACGGGGCTGACGGCAAAGAGACTTTGCCCTCAGCCATAATAAATGCTGACGGCATAGGAGAGGCTGACGGCATAGATAATATATGACGTCCACTTTGTCTAAGCCGTCAGCCAGCTCACGACAAAGGCGAAAAACACTGACGGCATAGGGAGGCTGACGGCATAGGGAGCTCCCCGGTCCCACGTCCGGCCACGGCTTAATGGGGCACCGCTTTGCCGACAGCTAGCTGACGGCAAAGCCTAACGGTTGTCTTTGCCGACAGCTAGCTGACGGCATAGCTCGGTGTTTTCCCCCGTGCACACGACCTAACTTCATGCCCTAACAGTTCTCTCTCCCTGCTCTCCCGACCCACTGCCGTCGTCGACCCGCGCTCGCCCCGCACCAGCCCCTACTCGCCGGCGCTGCCCCGACCACCCGCCGTCGCCCCACCCCGCCTCTACCCCGCGCCACCCACCCTGACCCACCCCGCCTCTGCCCCACGCCAGCTCTGCCCCGCGCCAGCCCCGCCCCGCGCCACCCCGTGCCAGCCCCGCCTCGCCGCGCCGCCGCCCCGTGCCAGCCCTGCCCCGTCGCCCCGCCCCGCCGCGCCACCCCACACCAGCCCCACCCCGCGTCACCCCGCGCCAGCCCTGCACCAGCCCCGCCGAGCGCCGGCCCAGCGCCGCCCCACCCCGCGCCAACCCCGCCCCGCCGCTGCCCCGCGCCAGCCCCGCCCGACTCGCCGACGAGCTCCTCCTCCCCTTTTTTTTCTTTTTTAGTTTATTTTTCTATGTTAGTTAGATCTGTTAGTAGTAGATTTTTAGTTAAATTTAGTTAGCAATTAATTAATGGTAGATTTTTAGTTAAATTTATTTAGCAATTAGAAGGAGATTAAGAGAAGAAGAAGAAGAAGAAAAGGAAAAAGAGAAAGAAGAAGGGGGAGAATTATTTAGTTAGCAATTATGTAATTACTGCGAGTAGAAAAAGAGAAAGAAGCAGAAGAAAAGGAAAAAGAGAAAGTAGAAGGGGGGAGAAAACTTAAATTTAGTTAGCAATTATTTAATTACCGCGAGTGCGTATTTGTGTTGATTGAGTGCATTTAAATGTGCAGTAGCTTCTCCACGAGGGTTTGGTTTTCGACGACCTCCCCTGCATTCGAAAGTGAGCACATTTGTTAACTCCTCCTCCACCCCCTTTATTTTGCTCTGTTCCAGCCTTAGTGCTAATGACACTATCTAGCTAGGTATTTTTAGTATTAAAACACAAATTTGTTGCGTAACCAATATGCGTCTCCCGTTCGAAAGGGTTCCTATCATAAATATGCATGCATTTGCATATTTATAACGGTGATTCTTTCGGATTGTCCAACGTTATCCATGGACAGCCCGGGTATGTGTAGATTGGGTCGTTTCCCACGCTTTGCTCCGGATCCCATGCAGAGTTTCGACAGCTCCTCCTTGTTGTTCTCCGAGTACACATCCTCTCGGTTAGTTGCCGAGACATGTATCAGGAGAACAGCAGGGAGGTGCTGCCGAAATTTTGTGTTGGGTCGGGAGCAGAGCATGGGGAAATGACCCAATCTACACATACTCGGGTGGGATTAGGACCCATCTTGACCTAGTAGTTGGTAGGTGTGCATGTTGTGCATCCCAATGTATTAACCATGATTAAAAAATGGCCATAATTAATTTAACATACTTGATGAACTGATAATTTATACTGTTTTATATGTGGATACTATGTAGCTAGCTTGCCAGAATGACTGATCGTGAATGGATGTACACCGGTCACCATAGTCAGAGAGATATGACCGATGAATGATTGAGCAAAACCTATGAATTCGTGGAAACGACATTTTCTAAAGGCCAGCCAAAAACATGGTGCCCGTGCACTAAGTGCAAGAATTATTCACGACAGACAAAGGATGTAATGAGTAAACACCTGCAGATGCGTGGTTTTACTCCCGGCTATACCTTGTGGACATTTCATGGTGAGTCGGCCCAACATAACAGAGACAAGGTGTTGTGTCGGTGCACCGATGATTATGGTACAGGGATTGAAGACATGGTGAATGACTTCGATGATGCTCGGAACAAGGACGAAGAGATGGAGGAATCCGCGAAAGCCTTCTATGCCATGTTGGAGTCTTCAAAACGTCCTCTTCATGAGCACACTAAGATTTCTCAGCTAGATGCCATCGCACAAGTAATGGCTCTAAAAGCCCAATTCAACATTGGAAGAGACCTGTTTGACTCAGTGATGACCCTGTTTGGGCACTTTCTACCAGAAGGTCATATTATGCCTTCAAACCTATATGAGTCAGACAAAATCCTTAGTGCACTCAAGATGTCGTGTGAGCAGATACATGCTTGTGAGGAGGGATGTGCCTTATTTAGGAAAGAGTATGAGGACGAAACATATTGTCCATTTTGCAAGTCCTCCAGATATGTTGAGGTAGAAAACGGTGAAGGTAAGAAGAAGCAGAGCAAAATCCCCGTGAGTGTCCTATGGTATCTGCCGATCCTACCAAGACTTCAACGACTTTACATGCTCGAAGAAACAGCAAAACAGATGACATGGCACAAACATGGAATTAGGAAAGAATTAGATGAACACGGAGTTCCAATGTTGGTACACCCTTCAGATGGTGACGCATGGAAGGCATTCGATACTATACACAAGGAAAAAGCTAAAGAACCAAGGAATTGTCGAATCGCCATCAGCCTCGATGGGTTCAATCCTTTTGGGATGACGGCTACCCAATATAGTTGCTGGCCTGTATTTGTCATTCCCCTCAATCTTCCACCATCATCCATTATGCAAAGAAAGCACATATTTCTGACGTTGATAGTTCCAGGGCCAAACTACCCGGGGAAGAATATGAGTGTGTACATGCAACCGCTGATGGATGACTTGAAAGAAGCTTGGGTGAATGGGGTCAACACATACGACGCAGCTAAGAAAGAGAACTTTCAAATGTATGTTTGGTACCAATACTGGTTGCATGATCTGCCGGCATTTGCGCTTTTCGTTGCCTGGTGTGTGCATGGAAGGTTGCCATGCCCATAATGCAAGGCAGCTCTTAAGTTTCATTGGTTGCCGGGGGGTGGGAAGTATTCCTGCTTTGACTTGCATAGACAGTTCTTGCCTATGGACCATCCATTCAGAAAAGACAAGAAGAATTTCATGAAAGGTAAAGTTGTCGAACACTCAGCACCACCTGCGTTGACGGGGGCACAAATTAATGAGCAAGTAAAACCTATGGAGCCTGATCCAAACCGTCCAGGGTATTTCTTGGGTTATAATGAGGAACACGCCTGGACCCACAGGCCATGCATCTGGGATCTCCCCTACTTCGAAAACCTCTTACTTCCACACAACACAGACATGATGCACACTGAAAAGAATATCGCCGAGGCCCTTCTTGGCACATTTTTCGGCACTGATAAGGGCAAAGATAATACAAAGGCCAGAGTTGACGAGGAGACTCTGTGTGATAGGCCATCACTAAACATGAGAGAACCGAAAGGAAGAAAAAATTGGTCCAAACCACCTGCCTGGTACAATCTTGAGAAGGGAGCAATAAGGGAAATCCTCTTGTGGGTGCAAAAAAGTTGTTGTTCCCCGATGGGCATGCTGCGAATCTAGCAAGGGGAGCGAGCATTGAAAAAATGAAAAAAATTGGGCTCAAGAGTCATGATTGGCACATATGGCTTGAGCGGATAATGCCGGTGATGTTGCGCGGCTATATCCCCGAGGCTGAATGGCTAGTATTGGCCGAGTTGAGCTATTACTTCCGTGTTCTTTGTTCTAAAGAGTTGTCGCGTGCCTTGATAGATGACATGGAAGAGTTGGCGCCTGATTTGCTCTGCAAGTTAGAGAAGATTTTTCCACTGGGCTTATTTAATCCGATGCAACACATGATTTTGCATCTCCCAACCGAGGCAAGATTGGGTGGCCCTGTGCAAAATCGTTGGTGCTACGCAACTGAAAGAATGCAGAAGACACTTCGAGGAAAATGTAAAAATAAACATAGAATTGAAGCATCGATGGCCGAGGCGTTCACTACCGAGGAGGCGGCAAACTTCGTAACAGCACACTATGATGCCACTATGCACAACTTGCATAATCCAAAGCCTCGGTACAATCTGGGCGACCCCAAACGACGTGAATCCAATCTCAGCCTCTTCAAAGGGAAGCTCGCACCTTCTGGTGTGGGAAAAACAAACTTGTTGTGCATCGAGGAGTGGCGTGCACTAACGATGTATATATTGAACAACTTAACAGAAGTTCGGCCATACATCGAGTAAGTCCTCTGTACATTGTTTTGCAACTTTTAACAAGTTTTGTGTCTAACAACTATTATTAATTGATACAGTCGATACGTCGAACAATTCTCGAATGGTGTTGCAATCGAAAAAGAATCCATTCTCGAGTGTGAACTTCTTGAAAAGACAGGAGGCGTCTATCGCGGTTTCATCCCTTGGTTCAAAAAAAGGTACCTCCCTTATATATAATAAGTGATTTCCTTTGTTGCTATTACTCATGAGTAACACACCAAATTCTATCTTTTCTGAACTTCTAGGCTAATTCAGACGAGCAAGTCGACGATGAATTGAGACAAACAGCTAATGGTTTTGACTTTAAGGTCCGTACATTTCAGAAGTACGACATCAACGGGTATCGCTTTCGTACTGCTAGCAAAGAGTTTTCAATGCCCGGTCGAAAAACAAACAATTCCGATGTCTCTGCTATAGGCGAGGGAGGTTTCGAGTATTATGGAAGACTTGAAGAAGTCTACGAACTTCATTATTATGGTGAAAATCCTCCGAACGTTATTGTGTTCAAATGTCATTGGTTCGATCCTACTAAGACAAGAAGGACTCATGAACATCTTGGGATTGTCGAAATTCGACAAGACAGGAAGTTAAGCGGTGCCGATGTCTATATTGTGGCTCAACATGCCACCCAAGTTTTGTATCTGCCATACTGTCGTCAAAGTGTTAAGAACTTGGAAGGTTGGTATGTCGTGTTCGATGTGCCGCCACATCTTACACCACCTCCCCCAAATGAAGACGATTATGAACCTCAAATTGACCCAATAACATATGATGGAGAATTCTTCCAAGAATCACATGGCGTCAGACGTCATACCCGAAACTGCTCTACGTCCACCCTGAATACGGAGGAACAAGACTCACGTGATGATGAGGAAGAAGTGGAAGTAGAAGAAGTTACCAATGCCGATGAGCTATCAATGCTTGATCGGTTACAAAAGGGCCTTCCACATGATGTCCCTGAACCCGATGATGATATCAGTCATGACGACACATGTCATACTGATGATGATTTTGCTTCAATTGACCATGCAGAAGAGACAGATGATCCGGACTATTAGTACTTTGTATGCATCCAAACATTGTTGTTTAATTATTCAATTATTAGTTGAATTACTCATGTATTTATTATTTTCATTTAATTTTTGTCCTTGAATTTGTACTAATTATTTAACTATTTATCGTTACAGGTGGTGAGACGTGGCAGGCGGGGATAAGTTGAGGATAGCACCTGGGCAGCTACGGAGAAATTTGTTGCACAACTTTGCCGAGGAGCCCCGTGGGAGAGGCGTAGGAAAGAAGAGAGGCAGAGGACGTGGTCGTGGGAGAGGGAGGCTGCATGATAGGAGCCAGTCGCCACCACCCTCGGCTACTTCTGTCTCAGCCACTTCACCCTTGCAGACGAGGGTGTCACCGGCGCGGGATCCTCCCGTCTAGGAGCAGACACCGATGCAGGGGGCTAAGGCGGAGGTTGCTGAGGCGGAGGCTGAGGCGGAGGGGGCTGAGGCGGAGGGTGCTGAGGCGGAGGCTGAGGCGGAGGGTGCTGAGGCTGAGGGGGCTGCCAGCAAGTCGGTCTACCAACGTGGTATGACACGAGTTCCAGACCGATGGCGAGAAGTAAGTTGATATATATTGTGTACCTTATATCATTATATTTCACCAAGTAGCTAATGTGTTTGCCTTATCATTATGTAGGGGGTGGGATTACCCAAAGAATACCCAGAATCCAAACTGCCTCCTTGGTGCTTTACTTAGGGAGCACTTCCCCGGGATAGTGCAGTTGCCCAGTGAGGGTATGGTTCCCGAGCCAGGACTCAAGTGGGAGCACTACCAAGCCGCTCTGCTCCGGAAAACATACATGTCAATGGTGTTGTTTGCGTGAGCGTGGCCGACAAGGTGTTGGCTGATTTTTGGGTAACTATTATCTTACCCAATAAAAAGTATACAATGTTATATATTGTTATTTCCTTCCAAATCATTTCACTATTCATCTGTGCATCTATTTGGCATAATTGCAGAGTTACTTTAGGGTCGAGGAGGGGACGGAGGAGGCGGCCAAGAAGAACCTCGTTAAAGAGTGTAAGAGTTTATTGAATAACACGAGGCACGAGTTGCGTGTTTAGGCTGTTCGAGATTGGTACGCCAAGCAAGGGGACCCGAAGACAAAGACTGAATGTCGAAAGATTTACCTTGAAAAGACCGAGTACATGGAAGTATGTACATCCCAAAGATCAATTCTTAGGGCTAGTTAGGTCTATTTAGTTATAATACTTAGTTTCATTATTCATTAACTTACATTCATAGGTGCCCCCGAGATGGTTGGCCGATAAGATGGATTGTTGGGAGATTATAGTGGACAGGTGGTGCACAGAGGCTTGGTTGTGCACCCACACTATGGCCAAGGACCGTCGGGCCCAATTGGTTGGTGTGCCACACCACCAAGGCAATGCCAACATCAAGCAATACGCCAAAAAACGGGTATGTGTGCCTTGTTTTGTTTCATCAATAATTCATTCATTCATGATTTTTGTTGTACTAATTCTAGGCCAAACACAATAACCAGCCCGAGCCTCAGGGATACGCCGCGTTTTGCATGGCCCATAAGGGCTCGTACAAGACGGCGAAGGCATATTCTGAGGGGGACGGGCTGTCGGCATACACAAGCCTGTCCGCCTACAACAAGATGACGTCTTATTCTGAGGTGGTCAAACAGCTGCACGGTCCTGACTTTGACCCGATCCAGAATCCTATCGATCCAGAGGCATTGATGATCTCTGGTGGCGGTAAGAGTCATGGGACGCTAGCCATGTGTGATGGCTTCGTCCCTATCACTGAGACTCTATCTCAGATCAAGGCGAGGCAAACGAGCTCCGCTCCTGTAATACGGCAACGCGCGAGGCCAGTTGATCTTGCCATCGAGGTTAGTTTTCTTCATTATTTCTTTCGTTCTTTTGTCCCTGGATGGATGATGAAAATTCCTTTTGAGGAGTGGTTGCAGGCCGCACTTATGAAGGAGAGGGAGGCCACCAGGCTCTTGTTGGAGGAGAGGGACCGGAATACGCAGAGGTTGCTTCAGGAGGAGAGGGCACGCAATAATGCCCATGCGAAGGCCATGCGCGACTTCGTTGCGGTAAGTCAGTTGTGTGAGAAGGAAGGCTATGTGTGAGACGCAACAAGGCTATTTCTTTAACTCCTCGAAAACTAATTTGCAGGCTATGTGTGAGAAGCAAGGTTTGCCGCCCCCTCGGCCGATGCCTTCTCCGGTGGGAACGGTGAGTTCCCTTTCAATGACCAACCTTGCACGGTCTTATACCATTGTCTGTCGCCGTGCTAACCACATATTTTAACTCTTGCCTTGTTGCAGCATCATTCCAGAGTTGAATCCCACGATCCCTTTACTTCTCCTAGTGAGACCCCTAGCAACCCAGCGACCAACGGAGATGGAGCTTCTCCTCTGTTTCTTGGCATTCACTAAGTTATTCCTCTCCTTCTTATTCTTCTTATAGTTTAGATCAACTTAGATTATGCCATGCTTTAGTTAGCTTAGTAAATTCTAGTTGATATTAGCCATGCTTTAGTTAGCTTAGTAAATTCTAGTTGATATTAGAGCTCAAAAATGACATAATTAGTTTATAAAGTTTAAAAAGAAACCAGAAGAGAAGAACAAACAAGAGATGAAGAAATAAGAGAAGAAGAAAGAGGAGAAAAAGATAACTTCTCTTCTTTTTTTTCTCCATCTTCTTCTTCTTCTTCTTCTCCTTCTTCTTGTTCTTCTTCTTCTTCTTCTTCTTCCACTTCTTCTTCTTGTTCTTCTTGTTCTTATTCTTCTTATTCTTCCACTTCTTCTTCTAATTGCTTAGCTTAATTTAGATAACTTCTTTCTTATTGTATTCTTCTTCTAACTTCTTTCTCATTATGCAGATTTTGATAAAGCAGCATGGCATATGGATGGATGCTCGAGGGACTTTGTAATGCACTTGTGTAGTCTTAGATGAACTTTGTAATGCACTTGTATTTGCGGATGCACTTGTGATGCTTTGTAATACTTTGTGATCTTGTTTGCACTTTAATTACATATATTCGTGTTGTTTGCACTTTGTGATGCACTTGTGTTGTGCTGTTTGCACTTTGTGATGCACTTGTGGTGCTGTTTAGGGGCTGGGCAAATATATATATATATATATATATATATATATATATATATATATATATATATATATATATATATATATGTTGCTGTTTGTATCTATGTTTAGCAAATGCAGGGAATTAACAAAAAACAAATATGAAAAAAAAGCAGAGAGGGTCTTTGCCTACAGCTTACTAACGACAACCGCTTTGCCGTCGGTGGACTGACGGCAAAGAAGACACGTGGTGGCATCCTGTGTATCCTGGCAACTCTGGGAATACCAAATTTTCCCAGATTTTCGGCTTTGCCGTTAGCTGTCGTCAAAGAGGGGACCAAGGGGACCCAGATTTTCGGCATTGCCGTCAGCTTTGCTATGGCTGTGGGCAAAGAGGGGACACAGGGGACCCAGGGTTTCGGCTTTGCCGTCAGCTTTGCTACGGCTGTGGGCAAAGCCTGCCGTTAACCTTCTAATGGGGCTCGGCCTACGCCGTTGCCGCCATTGCTATTTGTCGTCAGCCTGTGCCACAAAGCTGATGGCAAAGTCTTTGCCATCTGTCGACCTTCAGCTGACGGCAAAGAAGGTGATTGCCGATAAAATCTTGGCCGGTTCCTTTGCCGACAGCACACTGACGGCAAAGCCTTTGCCGTTCGTTAAACTATCCTTTGCCATCAGCTCTAGCTGTCAGCAAACCAGCAGATTCCAGTAGTGCCTCCTTTTATAGGCAAAGGGGTCATCAACAGTGCGCTCAAGGGATGTATAGTGAACAATGTGTTGGGGAACGTAGTAAATTCAAAATTTTCCTACGCCATACAAGGATCTATCTATGGAGAGACCAGCAATGAGAGAGGTTGTAGAGCATCTTCCTACCTTTGAAGATCGCTAAGAGGAAGCGTTTCTATGAACGCGGTCGATGGAGTCGTACTCGCAGCGATTCAGATCGCGGTCAGTTCTGATCTATGTGCCGAATCACGGCACCTCCGCGTTCAACACACATACAGCTTGATCCAGCAAGTAGGAGGGAGAGGTTGAGGGAGAGGTCCGGCATCACGACAGCATGATGGTGGTGGAGCTACGAGGTCTCCCGGCAGGGCTTCACCAAGCACCGTGGGAGAAGAGAAAGAGGAGAAGCAGGGCTGCACCGAGAGAGAGATTTCGTGTGTCCCCAATCAGCCAAAAGCTCCACTATATATAGGGGCATAGGGAGGGGGGAGCCCCCTTTAGGGTTCCCACCCCCAAAGGGTGCGGCAGCCCCATCTAGGGCTGGTGGTGGCGGCCAGGGCAAGGGAGAGGAGGTGGCGCACCCCAAATGGGCCTTAGGCCCATCTGCACTAGGGTTCCCCCCCTTCCCTCTCTTGTGGCGCCTTGGGCCTAGGTGGGAGGCGCACGAACCCATTCTGGGCTGGTTCCCTTCCACCTTTTGGACCATGCTAGCCTTTGGGGCTGCTGGCCCTTCCCGGTGGACCCCCAAAACCCTTTCGATGGTCCTGGTAAATTACGAGTGTCGCCCGAAACAATTCCGGCGACCAAATCCTAACTTCCTATATATAATTATTTACCTGTGGACTATTCCGGAGCTCCTCATGATGTCCAGGATCTCATCCGGGACTCCGAACAACCTTCGGTTACCTCGTATAACAATTCCCTATAACCCTAGCGTCATCGAACCTTAAGTGTGTAGACCCTACGGGTTCGGGAGGCATGCACACATGACCGAGACACCTCTCCGGCCAATAACCATCAGTGTAGTCTGGATACCCATGGTGGCTCCCGCATGTTCCACGATGATCTCATCGGATGAACAACGCTGTCAAGGATTCAATCAATCACGTATACAATTCCATTTGTCTACCGGTATAGAACTTGCCCGAGATTCGATCGTCGGTATCCCCATACCTTGTTCAATCTCGTTGCCGGCAAGTCTCTTTACTCGTTCCGTAGCACATCATCCCATGACTAACTCCTTAGTCACATTGAGCTCATTATGATGATGTTCTACCGAGTGGGCCTAGAGATACCTCTCCGTCAGACGGAGTGACAAATCCCGATCTCGATTCGTACCAACCCAACATATACTTTCGGAGATACCTGTAGTGCACCTTTATAGTCACCCAGTTACGCTGTGACGTTTGATACACCCAAAGCACTTCTACAGTATCACGGAGTTGCACAATCTCACGGTCGAAGGAAAAGATACTTGACATTAGAAAAGCTTTAGCATACGAACAACACGATCTAGTGCTATGGCTAGGATTGGGTCTTGTCCATCACATCATTCTCCTAATGATGTGATCCCGCTATCAATGACATCCAATGCCCATGATCAGGAAACCATGATCATCTATTGATCAACGAGCTAGCCAACTTGAGGCTTTCTAGGGACACATTGTGATCTATTTATCCACACATATATTACTGTTTCCTGTTAATACAATTATAGCATGAACAATAGACGATTATTACGAACAAGGAAATATGATAATAACGATTTTATTATTGCCTCTAGGGCATATTTCCAACAGTCTCCCACTTGCACTAGAGTCAGTAATCTAGTTCACATCACTATGTGATTGCAATGAATTCAACACCCATACAGTTCTGGGGTTCGATCATGTCTTGCTTGTGAGAGAGGTTTATAGTCAACAGGTATGAACCTTTCAGATCCGTGTGTGCTTTACAAATCTCTACGTCATCCTATAGACGCTACTACGCCCCATCTGGGACCATTCCAAATGATTGCTCCACTATACGAATCCAGTTTACTACTCATAGTCCTCCTGATTAGTGACAAAGCTTGCATCAACGTAACTCCTTTATGACGAACTCTTTAATCACCTCCATAATTGAGAAAAATTCCTTAGTCCATTAGTTACTAAGGATAACTTCGACCACTGTCCAGTGATCCATTCCTGGATCACTCTTGTACCCCATGACTGACTCATGGCAAGGCAAGCTTTAGGTGCGGTACACAACATAGCATACTTATAGAGCTTGTGGCTGACGCAAACAGGATGACATTCGTCCTTTCTCTTTCTTCTGCCATGGTCGGGCTTTGAGTCCTACTCAAATCTACACCTTACAACATAGCCAAGCACTCCTTCTTTGCTGATCTATTTTGAACTCCTTCAAAAACATGTCAAGGCATGCATTTCGTCGAAAGTTCCATTAAGCACTTTGATCTATCTTTATAGATCTTGATGCTCAACTCTCAAGTAGCTACATCTAGGTTTTCCTTTGAAAAAACTCCTTTCAGACAACCCTTTATGCTTTCCAGAAATTCTACATTATTTCCGATCAACAATATGTCAACCACATATATCCATTAGAAATTCTATAGTGCTCCCACTCACTTCTTTCGAAATACCAGTTTCTCATAAACTTTATAAAACCAAAAAACTTTGATCACCTCATCAAAGTGTATATTCCAACTCCGAGATGCTTGCTCCAGTACATAGAAGGATCGCTGGAGCTTTGCATACTTGTTAGCACCCTTTAGGATCGAAAAAATCTTCTGGTTCTATCACATACAACCTTTCCTCAAGGAAACCGTCGAGGAAACAATATTTTTACGTCATATCTGCAAGATTTCATAAATGATGCAGCAACTGCTAACACAATTTGAACAGACTTTCAGCATCGCTACGAGTGAGAAAGTCTCATTGTAGTCAACTATTTGAACTTTGTCGGAAACATCTTCGCGACAAGTCGAGCTTTCTTAATGGTGACTTTTGACCATCACTGTATGTCTTCCTTTTAAAGATGCATTCACAGTTAATAGTCTTATGACCATCAAGTGGTTCTTCCAAAGTCTATACTTTGTTTTCATACATGGATCCTCTCTTCAGATTTCATGGCCTCGAGCCATTTGTCGGAATCCGGGCCCACCATCGCTTCTCCATAGCTCGTAGGTTCATTTTTGTCCAACAACATGACTTTCAAGATAGGGTTACTGCACCACTCTGTAGCAGCAGTACGTGACCTTGTCGACCTACGAGGTTTCTAGTGACTTGATCTGAAGTCTCATGATCATTATCATTAGCTTCCACTTCAATTGGTGTAGACGCCACACGAACAACTTCCTGCACCGTGCTACACACACACTGGTTGAAGTGATGGTTCACATAACCTCATCAAGTTTCCACCAAAACTCCCACTCAATTCTTTCGAGAGAAACCTTTCCTCGAGAAAGGGCCCGTTTCTAGAAACAAACACATTTGCTTCCTGATATGAGATAGGAGGTATACCCAACTGTTTTGGGTGTCCTATGAAGATGCATTTATCCACTTTGGGTTCGAGCTTATCCGGCTGAAACTCTTTCACATAAGCATCGCAACCCCAAACTCTTATGAAATGACAACTTAGGTTTCTCTAAACCATAGTTCATACGGTGTCATCTTAACAGAATTACGTGGTGCCCTATTTAAAGTGAATGCGGTGGTCTCTAATGCCTAACCCATAAACGATAGTTGTAAATTGATAAGAAATATCATATTATGCACTATGTCTAATAGTGTACGATTATGACATACGGACACACCATCAGACTATGGTGTTCTAGGTGGCATGAGTTGTGAAACATTTTTCACGTGAAACAATTTTCACCTTGTCTTAAACGTTTACCAAACTCGTAACTCAGATATATATGATTATGTCCACGATCACATCGTAGACATAATATCCTCTTGTCACAATGATCTTCAACTTCACTCTGAAATTACTTGAACATTTTTCAATAATTCAGACATGTGTTTCATCAAGTAAATACACTAGTATCTACTCAAATCATTTGTGAAGTATGAACATAATGATATCCACTGTGTGCCTCAGTACTCATCGGACTGCATACGTCAAAATGTATTACTTCCAACAAGTTACATTCTTGTTCCATCTCACTTGAAAAATAGGTCTTCAGTCATCTTGCCCATGTGGTATGATTTGCATGTCTCAAGTGATTCAAAAATCAAGTGTGTCAAACGATCCATCCGCATGGAGTTTCTTCATGCGTTTATACCAACAGGCATGGTTTGCATGTCTCGAACGTTTCAAAAATGAGTGAGTACAAAGATCCATTAGCATGGAGCTTCTTAATGCATTTTATACCAATATGACTCCAGCAGGAGTGCCACAAGTAAGTGGTACTATCATTACTACTTTGTATCTTTTGACAACAATATTATGAACATGTGTATCACTATGATCGAGATTCAATAAACCATTCATTCTAGGTGCAAGACCATTTAAGGTATCATTCAAGTAAACAGAATAACCATTATCCTCTTTGGATGAATAATCGTATTTGCCATTAACATAATCCAATCATGTCTATGCTCAACGCAAACAACAAATAACAATTATTTAGGTTTAACACTAATCTCGATGGTAGAGGGAGTGTGGGATGTTTGATCATATCAACCTTGGAAAGACTTCCAACACACATCGTCACCTCGCCTTTAGCTAGTCTCCGTTTAATCCGTAGCTTTCATTTCGAGTTGCTAACAGTTAGCAATCGAACCGGTATCTAAGACCTTGGTGCTACTAGGAGTACTAGTAAAGTACACATCAATATCATGTATATCCAATATACTTTTGTCGACTTTGCTAGCCTTCTCATCTACAGAGTGTCTAGGGTAGTTCTTCTTCAGTGACTGTTCCCCTCATAACAGAAGCATTTAGTCTCGGGTTTGGGTTCAACCTTGGGTCTCTTCACTAGAGCAGCAACTGGTTTACATTTAATGAAGTATCCCTTCATGCCCTTTCCCTTCTTGAAACTAGCGGTTTCACAAACCATCAACAATTGTTGCTCCTTTTCGATTTCTACTTCTGTGGTGTCAGACATCGCGAACAGCTCAAGGATCATCATACCCATCCTTGATATGTTATAGTTCATCACAAAGCTCTAGTAGCTTGGTGTCAATGACTTTGGAGAACTATCACTGTCTCATCTGGAAGATCAACTCCCACTAGATTCAAGCGATTGTAGTACTCAGACAATGTGAGCACATCCTCAACGATTGAGCTCTTCTCCTTTACTTTGCAGACAAATAATTTTTTCGGAGGTCTCATACCTCTCAACAAGGGCACGAGCATGAAATCCCAATTTCATATCTTGAATCATCACGTATGTCCCGCGACGTTCGAAACGTCTTTAATGCCTTAATTCTAAGTCAATCAGGCAATATGCACTAAACTATCATGTAGTTATCAAAAAGGTGTATGTCAGATGTTTGCAACATCCACAGATCACGCTTGGGGTTCAGCACACCGAGCGGTGCATTAAGGACATAAGCCTTCTGTTTAGAAATGAGGACAATTCTTAGTTAACGGACGGAGTCCGCACAATTGCTACTTCTATCTTTCAACCATATTTTCTCTTGGAACATATCAAATATCGTCGAGCAATAGCATAAGTCACAACATAATTTGCAAAGACCTATTTGACTCTTTTCATGATAATTAAGTTCATCTAATGAACTCCCACTTAGATCGACATCCCTCTAGTCATCCAAGTGTTACACGATCCATGTTGACTAGCCCAAGTCCGATCATCACGTGAGACGGACTAGTCATCAATGGTGAGCATCCAGATGCTTATCATATCAACCATACGACTCATGTTCGACCTTTCGGTCTCCCGTATTCGAGGCCATGTTTGTACATGCTATGCTCGTCGAGTCAACCTAAGTGTTCCGCGTGTGTAAACTGGCTTACACCCGTTGTATGCGAACGTTAGAATCTATCACTCCCGATCATCATGTTATGCTTTGAGACAACGATCCTTCGCAACAGTGCACACTTAGGGGAATACTTTCTTGAAATTTTCATGAGGGATCATCTTATCTTTGCTACCGTCGTTCTAAGCAATAAGATGTAAGACATGATAAACATCACATGCAATCGTATAGTGACATGATATGGCCATTATCATCTTGCTCCTTTGATCACCATCTTCGGAGCACCACGATCATCATCGTCACCGGCATGACACCATGATCTCTGATACGTCCATTTTGCATCATGCTTTCATGTTGATATTTATCGCTTTATGGACTGTTATTATACTTTGTGGTACCATACTTATGCCTTTTCTCTCTTATTTTGCAACGTTTATTGGAAGAGGGAGAATACCGGCAGCTGGAATTCTAGACTGGAAAAGGAGCAAGTTTGAGTCCTCTATTCTGCGCAACTCCAAATGCCCAGAAAATCAACGTGGAATTTTTTGGAATATATAAAAAATACTGGGCGAAAGAAGTGCCAGAGGGGAGCTGCCACGGGCCCACAAGCCTGGTGGTCGCGGCCTGCCCCCCTGGTCGCGGCAACAGGGCTTGTGGGCACCCTGGTGGCCCACTGCCCCCCTCTTCTGCTATATGAAGGGTTTCATCCGGAAAAAAATTAGGGCGGAGCTTTTTCATGGATTCTCCGCCATCACGAGGCGGAACTTGAGCAGAACAAATCTAGAGCCCCGGCAGGACGATCCTGCCGGGGAAACTTCCCTCCCGGAGGGGGAAATCATCGCCATCGTCATCACCAACACTCCTCTCATCGGAGGGGACTCGGCTCCATCAACATCATCATCAGCACCATCTCATCTCCAAACCCTTGTTCATGACTTGTAACCAATCTCCATCTCGCGACTCCGATTGGTACTTGTAAGGTTGCTAGTAGTGTTGATTACTATTTGTAGTTGATGCTAGTTGGATTACTTGGTGGAAGAGTTTATGTTCAGATCCTTGATGCTACTCATTACACCTCTGATCATGATTATGATTATGCTTTGTGAGTAGTTACTTTTGTTCCTGAGGACATGGGATAAGTCTTGCTATTAATAGTCATGTGAATTTGGTATTCGTTCGGTATTTTGATAAGGTGTATGTTGTGTTTTCCTCTTGTGGTGTTATGTGAATGTCGACTACATAACACTTCACCATATTTGGGCCTAGAGGAAGGGATTGGGGAGTAGTAAGTAGATGATGGGTTGCTAGAGTAACAGAAGCTTAAACCCCAGTCTATGTGTTGCTTCGTAAGGGGCTGATTTGGATCCACTAGTTTAATGCTATGGTTAGACGTTGTCTTAATTCTTCTTTTGTAGTTGCGGATGCTTGCGAGAGGGGTTAATCATAAATGGGATGCTTGTCCAAGTAAGAGAAGTACCCAAGTGCCGGTCCACCCACATATCAAACTATCAAAGTAACGAACGCGAACCATATGAACATGATGAAACTAGCATGACAGAAATTCCCGTGTGTCCTCGGGAGCGTTTTACTTCCTGTAATACTTTGTTCAGGCTTGTCCTTTGCTACAAAAGGGATTGGGCCACTTTGCTGCACCGTTGCTACTCTTGTTACTTGTTACTTTTCACTTGCTATGTTTCACCTCACTACACCATCACTTGTTACCGCTACTTTCAGTGCTTGCAGTTATACCTTGCTGAAAACCGTTTATCAGAGCCTTCTGCTCCTCGTTGGGTTCGATACTCTTACTTATCGAAAGGACTATGCTTGATCCCCTATACTTGTGGGTCATCAATCTCCATCATCATGATATCCATTATTGTGTCTCCGTGAAGTCAACACGCCAATCTATTACTTCTACTACTATAGCTAACGTTTAGCAACAAAGTAAAGTAATCAACATGGCGTTGCATCTCATACAATAAATTAAGACAACTTCTATGGCTCCTGCCAGTTTTCATACTCATCGACATGCAATTCGCGAATCCTATTACACGAACATGGTCAATCTCATACATCACATATGCAACATCACATCCTTTTGGCTATATCACATCACATAGCATACCCTGCAAAAACAAGTTAGACATCCTCTAATTGTTGTTGCAAGTTTTACGTGGCTGATTTGGGTTTCTAGCAAGTACGTTTCTTACCTATGTGACAGCCACAACGTTGATATGCCAATGCTATTTACCCCTCAAAAGGACCCTCTTCATCGAATCCGATCCGACTAAAGTGGGAGAGACACGCACCCACTAGCCACCTTATGCAACTGTTGCATGTGTGTCGGTGGAACCATTCTCACGTAAGAGTAAGTGTAAAGTCGGTTTGGGCCGCTTCATCCCACGATGTTGCCGAATCAAGATAAGACTAGTAACGGCAAGCAATTGAAAAAATCAGCACCCACAACTTTTGTGTTCTACTCGTGCATAGAATCTACGCATAGAACCTTGGCTCGGATACCACTGTTGGGCAAACGTAGTAAATTCAAAATTTTCCTACGCCATACAAGGATCTATCTATGGAGAGACCAGCAACGAGAGAGGTTGTAGAGCATCTTCATACCTTTGAAGATCGCTAAGCGGAAGCGTTACTATGAACGCGGTCGATGGAGTCGTACTCGCAGCGATTCAGATCGCGGTCGGTTCCGATGTATGTGCTGAATCACGACATGTACAGCCCGGTGACATCTCCCACGTGTACAGCCCGGTGACATCTCCCACGTGTTGGTCCAGCAAGGAGGAGGGAGAGATTGATGGAGAGCTCCGGCATCACGACGGTGTGGTGGCAGTGGAGCTACAAGGACTCCCGGCAGGGCTTCGCCAAGCACCGTCGGAGAGGAGAAAGAGGAGAAGCAGGGCTGCGCCGAGAGAGAGATTTCGTGTGTCCCAAATCAGCCAAAAGCTCCACTATATATAGGGGGAGAGGGAGGGGCGCCCTCTTTAGGGTTCCCACCCCCAAAGGGTGCGGCAGCCCAATCTAGGGATGGTGGTGCCGGCCAGGGCAAGGGAGAGGGGGGTGGCGCACCCCAGATGGGCCTTAGGCCCATCTGCACTACGGTTTCCCCCCCTAACCTCTCTTATGGCGCCTTGGGCCTAGGTGAGAGGCGCACCAGCCCACTCTGGCTGGTTTCCTTCCACCTTTTGGCCCATGCTAGTCTTTGGGGCTGGTGGCCCTTCCCGGTGGACCCCCGAAACCCTTTCGGTGGTCCGAGTATATTACCGGTGTCGCCCGAAACAATTTCAGTGACCAAATCCTCACTTCCTATATATAATTATTTACCTTCGGACTATTTCGGAGCTCCTCATGATGTCCGGGATCTCATACGGGACTCCGAACAACCTTCGGTAACCTCGTATGACAATTCCCTATAACCCTAGCGTCATGACCGAGACACCTCTCCGGCCAATAACCATAAGCAGGGCTGGATACCCATGGTGGCTCCCGCATGTTCCACGATGATGTCATCGGATGAACCACAATGTCAAAGATTCAATCAATCCCGTGTACAATTCCCTTTGTCTACCGGTATAGAACTTGCCCGAGATTCGTTCGTCGGTATCCCCATACCTTGTTCAATCTCGTTGCTCGCAAGTCTCTTTACTCGTTTTGTAGCACATCATCCCGTGACTAACTCCTTAGTCACATTGAGCTCATTATGATGATGTTCTACCGAGTGGGCCCAAAGATACCTCTCCATCACATGGAGTAACAAATCCCGATCTCGATTCGTACTAACCCAACAGATACTTTTGGAGATACCCGTAGTGCACCTTCATAGTCAGCCAGTTATGTTGTGACGTTTGATACACCCAAAGCACTCCTACGGTATTCGGGAGTTGCACAATCTCACGGTCGAAGGAAAAGATACTTGACATTAGAAAAACTTTAGCATACGAAGAACACGATCTAGTGCTGTGCTTAGGATTGGGTCTTGTCCATCACATCGTTCTCCAAATGATGTGATCCCGTTATCAATGACATCCAATGTCCATGATCAGGAAACCTTGATCATCTATTTATCAACGAGCTAGCCAACTAGAGGCTTGCTAGGGACACATTGTGATCTATTTATCCACACATGTATTACTGTTTCCTGTTAATACAATTATAGCATGAACAATATACGATTATCACGAACAAGGAAATATGATAATAACCATTTTATAATTGCCTCTAGAGCATACTTCCAACACAATGTTCACCGCTTTACATCTTTGGTGGTGTCAGGGGTAGTAAATGCCTTGTCTGGCCCCTAACCTGCCACAAGGGGGTAGCGACACATACCCAGGTGAATCGACACCTGGGTCTTGTGCTCACACACGAGAGATGTGTTGGAGTCGTCGGATTGTGGTAGAAACTTGTGGGGACACGTGGCGAGCGAACGGGGACTTGCTGGCCTGGAGCCTCCTTCAGGTGAGTTGGTCACCTTCCCGGCAAGGAATGCTTGCCGGAGGCTTGGATACCTTACCGGCAAGGAGGGCTTGCCAGGGGCCTCGAGTCTTCCCAGCAAGGGAAGCTTGTCGGGGTCTTGCTGATCTTTGGGTAGTCTTCCCGGCGGAGCGGACCTGTCGGGGCCTTGGGAGTCGTCCCTGCAAGGAGGACTTGTCGGGGCCTTGGGAGTAGTCGCGGCAAGGAGGACTTGTCGGGGCCTTGCATCTGGAACCCTTGTATACCATGCTCCTGCAGAGGAAAAGGTGTGGCCTTGGTTGGTCTTGGATTACTTCCCTGTTGTCTTCCTAGCACACTGTTGTCGGGGGCGTTGCCGATGCCCGTGCAAAGTCTAGGGCACAAGGGACCCTAGTCTCTGGTGCACCGACAAGAGCCCTCGGGCCTGGGCCATGCATGCGCGCGGGGCGTTGCTGGGCCAGGCCCAAAGTAGTGCATGGGCTTCCCTAGCAGGGAACACCAGACTCTTGGAGCCGTTGCACGCGGCCCTTCCCCACGTCGCGCATCAAGCGCGAGCTGGAGAAGTGGACGTACAGTAGGCTCCCTACCTCCCATTGTGTTACTGCCACACGTGAAGCATGCACAATAAAGGTTGGGCAAGTTGCATTCATGGCCATAATGGCTGCAGTCATGGCAGGACCCGCCCGTGCATGCATTGGTGTAGCATGGCGGTTCCCTGTTCGCCAATGATCATGGCCAACTAGGCGGATGGGGTGGCGGTTTCTGGAGTGAGGGGTGTTATCCCCTCGTGCATTGCCCTATAAATTAGGGAGTTTGCGAGGGGGTTTTTCTCATCCATCAGCTCCTAGAACATCACCACCCCTAGCTTTGGATCTGTAGAATCTTTTATAGCTTCAGGTGGCACTCGCCCCTAACCATGGCTAAGGGACGAGGGAGGCCACCATTGGCCGCCAGGGCGGCAAGGGGATCTCACTCAGATCATGCCACAACTTTAGAGGGTGCAGCTGCGAAGGCCAGCACGAGCGCCCTGGTGGAGGAGGGGCGAGAAGCCGCGGTCGCCGCGGGGGCCGTGGCCGGGGGAGGCGGAGTGCTACTCCAGCATCTCCATCTTCTCCTAGGCTTGGCGGGCACTCGGACGGGACGTCGCTGGAGTTTGTCGTGGAGCTGCACGGCATCCCGCGGGGCCATTTGCAGCTCCCACGCCCTTTTTCTAGGGCGATGGAGGCCGCCAAGCCCCCTGTCTTGTGGTTGCGGGCATACGGATGCTCCCACAACACTATGCAAGTGCACGTGGAGTACCCGAAGCGCCGCTCCATGTTGCTTGGGCGGGGCTGGAAAGCCTTGGCCCGCGCCCATAGCCTCGAGGATGGGCATATCCACCACTTCAAGCTAGCGGAGGATAATATGCTATGCGTCAAGTTTTATGGGCGCTCAGGTCTGCGTCTCTGCTGCTACGAAGAAAGCTCGAGCGGCGCCGAGTGTCCCTCCTCGAGCGATAGCGACGAGGAGGACAGTGGTGACTGTGGCGCTTTCGGCAGGTCAGGATCTTGGGGGCTGAGGTCGGAGTACGACTCCCCAAACTCTGACCGACCGCCGGCCCTGCCGCCGAGGCCTGCTCACGCCTCTCCCCCGCCCGGCGGGTTTACTCTGCTTGATCCCGCATCGACGCCTCGTCTTTGAGGTGGTGCGATCGTGGGTTGTGGCTTCTCCATCCCCTCGGGTCGCCATGTCTTCCGCCCCCGTTCTCCTCCGCACAGTGCTGGTCCAGGAGGAACCAACCTGGGTTGTGCCGGGGGTCATCCCGCTTTTTGTCTTCTTGAACTTCGGTCCGGAGAACGCGTCCGTCGCCAAAAGACAACGTAATAGGTTAGAGTAGAAAAAATCATTCATGTAATATGCTTGAGTTTGTTTCGAACAAATGAATGAAATGTTGTTTCCTTGGCATCCAATTCTTGCCCTTGTATGATACGCCTTTTGCATTTTCCGGAACCTTGCCGGTGTGACTGGTCCTCCCGCTCGTGCTTTGAGGAACGAGTCCTTAGCAGTTCGCTTGAGGGGTCTTACCAGCAAGGCTCCTTGTCGCATTCAGTGCAACCATTAGGTCATGGAGCGCGGCTCGAGGCGAAATAAGGTGCTATGTAGCCACTTAGACTGGTGAACCGGTTCAAAACAGTGAGAAGGCGCTCTGTGGCCGTTCAAGTCGTTGAACTAGTTCATAACAGAACTAAGGCGCACTGATCCTGACATGGTTCCATCTACGTGCAGGTTTCTCAAACAAGGTTCGGGATCTTTCTGAAAAGAAACTACCTATCAACTCTGAAATCTCAATCTGAAATATTTATCACTTATCTATCGTGCCACGGTACTTTTCCCCGCGACACTTGTGTCTTTTGCGGGGGCTTAGGATCCCCGACAAGCAGGAGAGTATACTATTCCAGCAACTTCCCCTCCGGCAAGGTATTTTGCCGATAGTTTCTTGACTGCCGTCTAGAAGGGGGTTGCCGGAGTATAATTCCTTTTCCTATTTTGCCTGGCCTTGCTGGTGGAGCCCCCGAGCACACCTTTGGTGAAGACGTGACGCTTCCGGGGGGAAAGCGTCCGGCTGGAGTGCGCGTCTGGGTTCCGGGGATCATAGGCGCATCCTCGACAGTTATATACCTCTCTATGGAGGTGTGTCGGCTGGAGTATGCGCCGGAGGCCTCGCTGGAGCCCCCAGGCACACCCTCAACAGCAGCGCACTGTCCCGAAGAGGTGCGTCAGCCCAGTGCCTTTGGGCTCGAGGTAGAGTTCGCGCAGCATGGTGTTCACGCAGGTGTCGGGAGGCCCTTAGCAACGTAGAGCGGCCACCGTTGCGCCCTCCTTCGAGGGACCGCAGTGGTGGCTCAATCTTCCAAGATCTAACGCGGAACATGCTAGAATCCGTGAAGAAGCTCTCAAGCATCGCCAACTCCTTCTACCTGGTATGCCAAAGATGTCGGGGAAAAACCAACACCTATGGGAAACTCAAGGAGCCCCTTGATCATTTGGCTGGAAGAGGGAGGTATGGCGTCGAGAGCCGAACTAGCAACCAACACCGGCAAGGTTAGTTTACCCAGGTTCAGGCCGCTTGGCACGTAAAACCCTTCTCCTGCTTAGTTCGTATTGCGGGCTTACTGTAGGTTGATTATGCTATAGTGACTTAGTAGGTAATTAGGGAGTCTGTGATCCCCCAAAAGTCCAACCCCTACGAATGAGTGTTGGGCCTCCTTTTATAGGCAAAGGGGTCACAAACATGGCGCCCAAGGGATGTACAGTGAATACTGTTCACCGCTTTACTTCTTCTGTGGTGCCAGGGGCAGTAAATGCCTTGTCTGGCCCTTGAATTGCCGCAAGGGGCTAGCGACACGTACCTAGATGAATCGACACCTGGGTCTTGCGCTGGCACACGAGAGATGTTCTCGAGCGGTCAGATTGCGGTAGAAACTTGTGGGGACACCTGGCGAGCGAACGGGGACTTGCTGGCCTGGAGCCTCCTTCACGTGACTTGGTCACCTTCCCGGCAAGGAAGGCTTGGATACCTTCCCGGCAAGGAGGGCTTGCCAGGGGCCTCTTGTCTTCCCAGCAAGGGAAGCTTGCCGGGGTCTTGCTGATCTTTGGGTATTCATCCCGGCGGAGCGGACCTGTCGGGGCCTTGGGAGTCGTCTCGGCAAGGAGGACTTGCCGAGGCCTTGGGAGTCGTCCCGGCAAGGAGGACTTGTCGGGGCCTTACATCTGGAGCCCTTGTGTCCCACGCCCTGCAGATGGAAACGCGTGGCCTTGGCGGGTCTTGGATTGCTTCCCTACTGTCTTCGTGGCACACTGCTGTCGGGGGCTTTGCCGATGCCCGTGCACAAGTATGGGGAAGAAGGGACCCCAGTCTCTAGTGCACCGACAAGTGACTCCCAAACCCCGGGCCGGTTCCCTCTGAGAACGCAACTCCACCTTGCAATTACCCCATGGTCGGTGCCAACTCTCGTGGTTTTGTCACGACAGATGTCCTCGTGAACTGACTTAGTGGTGAGGCTATCATTGAAGTGTCACGACTCGAAGTGGTTGATTGGGGACGAGGTATGGATTTACCCAGGTTCGGCCCCTCAAATGGAGGTAAAAGCCTACGTCCCGCTTTTGTGTCTATATTGATGGGAATCTCGATTACAAGGATGCATAATCGTTAACCTAGCTCTCGAGGGTTTCTTACTTGATTTCTTTGGCTCGAGGGCTTCCCTTTCTATTTAGGTAGAGGCCCCAAGTTTACAATAGAGTCCAGGTCAAATAAACGCGCGTGACCTACTACAATTCTGTCATATCTAACTTCCCAAGTTAAGAAAGCTTCTAGCGTCTTCTGCCCTCTAGGTCTTAAGTCGCCGTCTTCTCGTGTTGGGCAGTATGGTAGTTTTAGACGAAGCTTTGGTGGCCCACTTTCTTACCACTCCTTCGTTTCTTGACCCGGCCCCATTGGGAAGTTTACATCCTGGGATTATATCCCCGACACCGGCCGAAGTTTTCACTACGACCTCAAACGATGTATGTAGGGTTCCCAAACCCACCGTTCGGGTGCCACTTGGTACATCGTGCCACGTGCCTACCATGTCATAACCCACCCCTAAGGTCAGCGCTACACACGGCCTTGAGCATAAGCTACAAAATCCAGAAAATAATTGCAACTCTTTGACCGAGGACTAGGAGATTAATAAGTCAAGAGGGGTTAAGTTACCGGAACCCAATGCATGGTAGTTACTACTCTTGGATCACATACACAGAACTAAGTTCCTAAGGACTGTTCCAATGAGACGTCCCACCATGTACTCCTACATGGCCTCTCATCGCTACCTTTACCAAAACGGGTTCATCCCTTAGCTCATCATGTCAAAACAGCACCGTTTCACTCTAGCTAACCATCCAGATGAATCAGACCTAACACAACTCTAAGCATACCATGCATAGAAGGTAAAACACATTATAGCCCAAGCATCTACCAGGTATGCTAGGTTTCTTGGTTCAACTATTTACTGTGACATTGATAGGTCATGCAGAGGAATGGGTTCAACTACCACAACAGGTAACAGTTGAAGTGTTTGTCCTAATGCAATAAATGAGAGCACGATCAAGAGCATGGGATTGTATTAGGGTGTTGAAAAAGGTTGCTTGCCTAACAAATTGGTGGAAGGGTACTACCCTTCAGCTCCATACTTGTGGGTATCCTCAGGAGTAGGACCTACCGCGATACAATACAATGTAACAATCAAAACGCGGCAAGTGCAACAATATGATGCATGATCATTACATGGCAATATGAGTTGGATGAGCTAATTCAACTACCATTAGGTTTAAATGAAGTTGATTTGAAACTATGGTTCAAATTCAAACTCCACATGTGTTATTTCAGTTACCATTTAATTGATTTGACCTCATCAGTAGGTATAACTTGCCCGAACATGCATGATAATAGATCCAATGGATTTCTTGGATTTTTCTAATCATTTTTCATATATAAATCTTTTCCATGTGAATGATGATTGAATTTATATGAATTTTAGAAGTTTTAGGCATTTTCTGGATTTCCTAAATATTTCTAATATTAGAGAATCATTTACTACATCAGCACTACATCAAGATGGCGCGAGCAAGTGAGCTGGCCATTTCCACGTCAAACCTAACCAATGGGTCCCACTAGTCAATCTCTGAGTTAAATAAACATAATTTATTAGGTTAGCTAAACATGTTTAGATTAATTAAGTGACTCTCAGAGGCTGGTCCCACATATCGGTGACCCTTTGGGTTAATTAAATTAGTGTCAGCTAGGCCTAACTCGCGTGCGTTGAGCCGTCGGTGATAACAAATGTGATGGAGGGCTCAAAAAAAATTCTCCTGTGACCAAAATGATGATAGACCGCATCTACGTGGAGCTGAGGCTCGCGCGCATCTGATGTAGCCAATACTCCACTAGAGGTGGCCTCATGCGAAGGCGACGAGCACCACGATGGTAGCTGGGGCTTAGGCCTTGACACAACAGGGCCGGGGTACCCTAAGTGGCCATAGCTTGGCACCTACGATATTCACAACCTCATGAGCACGACGGAGGGGTCGAACAAACTCGAGGAACACCAGAGTGATGCCAGTGTAGAGCTCGCCTGACAAGCTTCTTGACTATGATTTTTGCTAGGGCTACAGCTCGCTACCAAGCATGTAGAGAGGGGAAAAGGGTATGGGTATCACAGCGAGCACGATGGAGAGGTCAGCAAGCTTGGGGAGGCGTCGGAGGCGTCTAATTGGCGGTAGTTTTCTCCAACGACCGAAAGTTGAAGACGAGTCTGGGAGGTCGATGGAGGGCTCCTGGCTTCGCTTGGCTCAGTGGAGAAGACCGATAGCTCAAGGCAACACTCGTAGGCTTGTCAAAAGAGCGAGGTGAGCAAAGTGGCTGTGGTGGTCAGCGGCTTGTGGCCATGGCGGTGTTATCCATGAGATGTGAGAGGTGAGGGATAGAGACCGAGGGAAATTGAGGAGGTGGATTTGATCCAGACGACAACGGGGAGCTCATCCACTTCGCTGCGCTGGCTCAGGGGGAGCGAGGCGGGCTAGTGGCACGGAGCCCTCGTAGGGCTCTCCGTGCCCCTCTTCTCCTTTGCCTTCTTGCCAAGGTTGAAGATGACTAGCAATTGGGCCAGGTGGGCGGCACTGCTGCTAGGCCACGTAGGTTCTCTCTCTTCCCTTTTTTCATTTCTGTTTCTCCTTTCTGCTTTCTACTCTCTATTTTATTTTGTTTGGGAAAAATCCTAAATGCGAAAATCCTAAAATAATATATGAGATATAGTCTGAATATTTCAAAGTCCCACAAAAAAGTTTTAGCAATTTTGGGGCAACTAAAATAATTATAGTCCTTAATTTGTCATTTTCAACAACTTTGCTGGTTTACTTAAAATGCCAAAAGGGTTGTGAAAAATTAGATCACCCCTAGTATGTTGTTTCCAACATTTATGAGAGATGGTGGACATTTTTGAAGGCCATTTTGGGTTCATTAAAGTTCTCAATTATTGAAATTTGTTTAACCCAATGAAGTGCTAGGGTTTGTTAATCCCCATTTCAAGTTTAATAATAATTTAAACATGATGCAACGCTCAAGCTAGCACAAAGCAAAGGGGAGAAACTAGGGATGTGACAACTCGCCCCACTCAAAAGAATCTCGTCTCGAGACGTAGGAGTCAACGGGAAGAGCGTGGGGATAGTCTAGTCAAAAACGGCCCTCCCTTTCTCAAGTTGCTTCTTTTTCAGAATGATTTGAGCACTGAACCTTGAGGAACTTGATGTTTCGACGTGGAGTGGCAGGCTCAGCTTGATCAAGAATACGAGCAGGGTACTCTTGATATCTAAGGTTATATGGGATATCGAGTGTTTCGTGGTCCACTTCGTGGATAGGATCCGAGAAGTAACGCGTGAGTTGCGAGATGTGGAAAACATCATCGACTTGGAAAGAAGCGATGGTAATTCCAATTGGTATCCAACCTCTCCTTGTTTGTCAAGAATGCAAAAATAAACAATGTAACACGGAGCCAACTTTCCCTTGACACCAAATCGATGGGTACCCTTCCGAGGTGTAACCCGAAGGTAAGCCTTCTCATGAACTTCATAGATCACAACCTTATGATGGCGATAATGTTTCCTCTTTTGTCGAGATTGGGCTCTTTCAAGTTTTCACGAATAGTGCAAACTTGCTCTTCTGCCTCCTGAGTCATATCCGGGCCAAAGAGTTGCCTCTCTCCGGTTTTTGACCAGTTAAGAGGTGTTCGACACCTTCGTCCATACATAACTTCAAAAGGAGCCTTGCCCAAGCTAGACTGATAACTATTGTTATAACAAAATTCGGTGAACGGAAGACATTTCCCCCAATTCAGTGTGAAAAAGATAACACAACCTCTGAGCATGTCTTCTAGAAATTGATTGACTCGTTCTACTTGGCCACTTGAGTGCGGATGGAAAACGGTGTTAATTGAGAGATGAGTCCCCATAGCATTATGGAAGCTTCCCAGAATCAGAAATAAAGATACTTCCATGATCTGAATTAAGCTCCAAAGGAATACCATGAAGATATATTATCCTAGAAATATATAACTCTTCTATCTGGATATTAGTTATACTATCTCGAACAGGAAAGAAATGGGCCACTTTGGAAAGACGATCAATGACCACGAAGATAACATTATTCCCTTTCTTGGTCCTGGGAAACCGGGTGATGAAATCCGTACTGACCTTATCCCATTTCCATTCAGGAGTAGCTAAAGGTTGACGGGTGTCCGCAAGACTTTGATGTTCTGCTTAAACACGATGCTGGATGTCCTAGTTAGCAACAAACTAGGAAACTTCTCTCTTCATCCTAGTCCACCATAACCTGTGGCGTAGCTCCTGATACATCTTGGTACTACCAGGATGAATCATGAGAGGAGATTCATTACCCTCCTTAAGGACCAACTGCTCCAAATGCCGTTTCTTGGGAACCACTAAGTGATTCTCAAATAAGACAATACCCCGATCATCTACGGAGAAGCATCTAACATTTCCCCCTCTAACATTCTTTTTGATCCAGGAAATCTCGGTATCATGCTTCTGGGATTCAATGATTTGATCCATAAGCTTAGGTTTCGCCACCAAGGTAGAAAGGAATCCTTGAGGAACAATGTGAATGTTTAGCTTCCGAAATTCCTCATGGATAAGTGGTTGACTTTGTTGTAACATCAGATTGTTGCAATAAGACTTATGACTTAGTGCATCAACCATGACCTTGGATTTTCTGGGGATGAAAGTTATCCCAAACTCATAATCCACAATCAACTCAACCCATCTTCTTTGCTTGACATTCAAATCCGGTTGGGTCAAAATATATTTCTGACTTTGGTGATTTGTGTAAATTTGGCAACGATTATCCAGAAGGTAATGTCGCCAAGTTTTCAGTGCATGGACTACAACTGCAAGCTCTAGATCATGTGTTGGATAATTATCCTTATGTCGATGCAACTGTTGAGATGCTTATGCAATCACATGACGATCTTGCATGAGTATGCAACCTAATCCTTGTCGCGAGGTGTCGCAATAGATAACAAAGTTCTTAGGAAAATCAGGTGGTACCAATACAGGTGCAGAAGTCAGGCGTGTTTTCAGTTTTTTTGAGGAGTTGAGTTAGAGGTTTTGCAACCATGGAGAAATTCTCGATGAAGCGGCGACAATAGCTCTCTAGACCAACAAAACTCCTAACTTGCTTAATTGATTCAGGTTTAGTCCAATCAAGGATTGCTTGAACTCTCTCGGGATTGACAACAATACCCTTACCACAGATTACGTGGCCTAGATAGGTCACTTGTGGCAACCATAATTCACATTTAGAGAAATTTGCATAAAGGCGGTGCTCTCGAAGTTTCGTCAATACCAGCCTTAGATGCGCAACATGTTCTTGTTCATTCTTCAAGTTAATGAGTATATCATCGAACTAAACCGTGATGAATTTATCCAATTACTCCATGAAGATCAAATTCATCAAGCGAAACAAGGTGGCTAGGGCATTGGTTAAACCAAAGGACATGACGGTGTACTTTTATTGGCCATAACGAGTGGTAATGGACATTTCTGGAATGTCCCTGTTCTTGATCTTAATTTGATGGTAACCCAACCTCAATCCATCTTGGAAAAGACTGAGGATCCAGCAAGCTGATCATACATGTCTTTGATCCTCGGGAGCGGATACTTGTTTTTATGGTGGCCAGATTAACTCGCCAATAATATAAAAACGTCCAATCCGTTCCATCACTCTTGTTGAGAGAGAGGATGGGGCAAGCCCAAGGAGAAGAACTATGACGAATGAAAGCCTTATTCAAGGAATCTCGAGTTTATTCTTTAGTTCGGCTATCTCTAAGTGTCCCATCTTATAGGGTCTTCTGGTTATTGGGACAATTCCTGGGACAAGATCTATCACAAACTCTACATCCCTGTCAGGTGGAACGCTTGGAAGTTCTTCTAGAATGACACCCAGAAAGTCATGGACTACCAGGATATCTTCAAGATCTAGAAGAGGACTGACATTAAGGTAATAGAGTTGGAGCTTGGCGACTCAAGTTGAGACATTAACTATCTCACCCAATGGATGTGTAAGCAGAACAATCATTGTGTGAGTATCAATCTTGTCATAATGAGCTAACATCCAGTCCATAAACAAGATGATATTGATATCTGAAGACTTAAGGTCTATCCGATAATCTAGGAAGACTACCCTATCAACAAGAATTTCATTGTCATGGCTCACTCTAGAAGTTTGCCATTTGGATCGAGGAATCTAAACTACGAGTGGAGTGGGCATATCAAAAAATGACATGTTATGCAATTGTGCGTAGCTTTCGGAAGTGAATTGATGAGATGCTCTAGTAAAGAGAAGAACAGATGTTGCATGACAATTGACAAGAAGCATACCAAGAATGACATCGAGATGATGAAGAGCTTCCTCAGCTCAGACGTGATTCACACGTCCACGTGGAGTAGGGGTTGGCTTCATTTAGTATGTCTTGCGTGGATTTCCACGATGAGAAGACTTCCTAGTCTGATTGGAAGTATTATTCTGCGGGAATAGTGTCATGGTTCTCCACACTTACAGAAGATCACTAGATTGGTATGCGGTGTAGCATTGGCAGCTGAACCATCAAAGATCTTGGCTGGAGGGTTTGGCTGATTTCGACAAGGCATCTCATGGGATGGCCTCGTAGTATACCTTGACGGCAGAGGAGTGTTCGGAACGCACACCCGACGCTTATGAGATCCAGAGCTGGATGAGGATATGAAGTAACGAGAGTGCTTCTTAGTCGCCTCATAGCCAATCTATCTAGTCTCAGCATTGATGGCTTTATTGACGATAGCCTGGAAACTGGGGCACTCATGCAGACATAGGTCGTGATGGGGTTCAGGGCTCAGTCCCTTGCGAAATCTAGCCTGCTTCCTGGCCTCAGCTGACGCCTCTTTGGGTGCTTAGTGATCGTGATTTCCAAACCCACGACTATACGCATCCATGATTAACTTGCCCGGGGTGAAAGCACATAAATCTTCCCTCTTGCGGTCCATAAGACCTTCTGGAATGTGAAGGGTGCGGAAGGTACTGCTAAAATCAGTCCAAGTCATTGCTAGGCCAGCAAGATGCATAGCTTCATAGTTCTCCAACCACAGTTTGGCAGGTCCTTCAAGGAAGTAGGCAGCAAAGGTGACCTTGTCAGCGTCGGCCACATTGACATACCGTAGCTTGTGAGTCATGCTACACAACCAGTCATCAACATCGAGGGGATCGACGCAATGGTGCTACTTGGGCAGATACACCTTAACAAAGTCATTGAACAACACCACATCATTGCACTGCTAACGTAGAGTGTTCTGCTCGATGCGTTCCAATAGGCGGTTAGTCTCTCTCTTGTTCTGTTCTGCCTCAAGATTCACTTCCGCCAAAGATGGCTGGTGAGGCAGGTTCTCCTGTCTTGCTCTGCTGCCCTCGCCCTTCTCATAAGTAGGAGGGGGTTGTTCCTAGTGGCAACCATCCTGGGAAACAAAACCCACGGTTTAGACAAGGAAGACATCAACTCTATCGTAGGAGTTACGGAATGCACTAGACAATATGGAAAGGAGGGATAAACATCCAAACAACATGGTATCGAGCAAACTTCCATATACACACCATCGTTCATACACACCATAATATAGTTTAGTACAAGCCCAAGCTTAAGAACAAACTACTGAAAAGATGAGCAACTCATCACAGCCATTTCAAGCTTTTGATACATTATTTAACTATGCCTCTGGAACTAAGCACACACCTTAGTCATATCCCACAAGACACGTAGGACTGTGGCGAATACAATTGCTACAATACTACTACGATCACTCACGAGCTTAAGTGACTGAATAGAACATCTCATACATATTACCCCCGTAACCTGGGAGCTGGACCTAAGGGTCTGGAAACACCCTACTCTGAGATCCCAGGGGTCCATAGGGAGATGGATATGGCCTGGGTCCCCTGGTTGGCGGCAACAGATGTCCATGAAGAGGGGTGATGCCTCCAACATCAGGACAATCTACGCGAGCTGGCAGATGACTCCACAATTTATTCAACATCTCCATATCTCCAAAAGGAGTGTGAACGACAGCCGCAAGCTGCATCAGAGCTGTCCAAAGATGAGCGCAGGTAGCAAAGAGCATATCGATCCCTATTCTCCAACATCTACGCGATAACCTGAAGTCTCGTAGCCTCATGAGAGGAATCATAGTAGGCTCCACTAAGATATCCTTCTTCTCGTGGCAGAGACATTGGGATATAGCACAACTCTATGTTCTGAAGCAGTCCATGGTTAGCTCTCATGATCGTCAGCATCGAATAGCTGGCATCCTGAACCGCCATGGCGATGGTAACCCCCAATCCATACAAACAATGAAGCGCCTCTGCGGCTCCAGGGTACAATGGATAGATCCAAATGGTGCACATATTCTAACTCTGACTGAAGTCACGATATTGCTCTTCCACTTTGTACTCGGGGTACCAGCGGTAACTGGTCTCCATCATTACCCGAACTAGCATAGCCGTGTGACCTGGTACATTGATGCACCTGGTTAGACGGACAACCTGATAGGAGGGACGAGAAGGCATCTAAAATAGATAATAATGAAAATGCTGACGTGGGTCATAACAACTCAACATTAAGGTTTAGAGATTCCATCACCAAGAGTTTTATCATACTGGAAATACTCGAAAATTGAATTTCTCACTCAAAACAACCATTCCTATAAGTCTACAAAGTGTTACCTCGCGATCCTAAGAAATATACGAGAAGCCTAGTTCTTAAACCCCGTAGAAAAGATGAGGGTGACTCGGAGTGGAATGACTCAAGAAGAGAAGTAAAAGATCCTTATATTCCCTTCCACAATAAATTCCCTTACATAAGTAAATCATTTCTAGACTCCATTCTCAGTGTCAAAACTGGCGGATTTTGGGTAGGGGGTCTGAACTATAGATCTTAGATCAGTCGGTAATAAGTGAAAGGGGAGACGGTGTTTACCCAGGTTCGGGTCCTCTTGATGGAGGTAAAACCCATGTCCCGATGTTGTTTATATTGATGGTGGCGTACAAAGTACAGAATTGATCTACCTCGAGATCAGATGTTGTGGTCTAAAAGTTAGGAGTAGTGAGCTTAATCTGTCCTAAAAACCAAATCCCTCTTGTCTATATAGATACCAGGGGTGCTAGGGTTCCACAACATCGGTTACACACCAAGGAGGGAACATGTTGATCACTATGCGACCATGGAATATATGCCAAGTATTTAGAAGAGTCCATCTTGAATACACCATTAGTTTACCTATTTGGAGCCCAATAATGATGATAGAATGGCCCAGGAGTCCGGCCCACACAAATAGGTAAGCGACCCAAGGACCCTAATTCCCGGACTCCCTCGGTAGCCCCCGGAATGGCCTCCAATGCCGCAGTCTTGATCCATCATCCTCACACGTTCACAGTCTGCACTTGAGAGTCGAGTTCTTCTCATCTCTATATTCACATGAATCCAGTCCGGCTTGCACCACATTCATGATTGTCAAAACGTCATCGGGCCCACAAAATTAATATGTCGTCCGCAGGGTTATCACCCACTCGATACCCATGCTCTAATAAGAGATATTCGGTTCCAAAAAACTCCCCTACAAAGAATGGGATAATCTAGTTATTATATAAACCACGGGTGTTTTTAGCAACACTTACCATCCCCTCAACCGTTGAGAAGAACACCAAAAAGTGAGAGACATGGTGAGTGCTCCAGGCTCATCCTCCCGCCCTCATGGCCCTCTCTGAGGTGACTCGGCTAGTTGTTGTGTCTCACGTATTCGTCTGCGTGAATTTGAAGTGTAAGGGTATTTACCGTGCTGAGATCTAGCGCCTTCCCATTCTGGATTAACCTGCGCACACAGCGAGGCTCTCGCGGAGAAATTCCCCACCGCATGTAAGGAGGAGAGGGTATGCTTTGTTACTTTCATGTTAAGAGGTCTAGGCTTCCCTATTCATCCCTTATTAAGGGGCTTATTGCAGCTTTATAGAATCCAACTCCATCACCTCACCCCTAGATCCATTCTTCAAATTTCAGGTTTTGTCGCCCTTTGTGAGATGTTTCTGGTTTGTGAAGCCCATTATGATGTGTGGAGAAGATTCTTCCACCTTGTCCCCCGAACCTAGCGAGGGGCTATTTTCCAAGTAGGTGGAGACGAAGTAGGTGGAGCCGAAGTTAGGAAAAAAGAGAAGCTCTCCATTCAATTCTTATATCTAGATTTTGGCGGTGACTAGGTCACCTATATTAGAGTATATTGACTTAAGAAACCAATTAAGAATGCTTGATCATAGGTCATACTCATCATTAAGATCAAAACGGGGTAACCATTTTTTGTTTAAGAATTTTAATGTCTTCATTTCACTTGAATTGCTTTATCTCAAGTCTTGGAGTAAAGTTTTTTCAAGTATATGAGTACATACCTTTGAAAGATGTTGATGACCTCGCATGTAGGTGAACTTGTTGTGTATGCTCAAGGTTGCAGGAGATAATCTTGTGTTGGGAGCAATCCTTCTTGTTTTGTTTACCCTTCACCTGCACTTGTTAGTCATGCAAGTAAGAACATGATATATCCAAATAACAAGAATGAAATTGTTCAAAAAATCTTTGTCAAGGATATGGTTTGTGTTATCTTCTTCCTCCATCATCAGAGAAGGATTGTTGATACTTTCATATGTCAAGATTGCTTGAGGTATGATTTAATGGCAATCTTGTGGAGTGTAGTTCTTCCAAGTACCTACAAAAGGTTAGATGGAAAAGAAGGAAGCATTGATTTCCAAGATCTGAATAATCATCATGTCAAAGGTATAATGGAATAGTGAAGTAACCTCATGCCCTTGCATAAAGCCGAGTTAGTCTAGCTCAATTTTTAAGCACCAATGATGTTCAACTCACTCCCCAAGTGACATAACACGTTCTCTTCAAGTAGCTTAGTACAGATATTGACCAATTGTTTGTTAGTACTGATATGCCTATAATGTATCTATAATTTTTGATTTTTTCATGTTGTTATATTATCTTCCTAGGAGACATTCTGGGTCATAATTCATCAATTTATATTATTTTTTAGCACACTAACCCATTAACACAGTGCCCATGGCCAGTTGCTATTTTCTTCGTGTTTTTTTCTTTTTAGGTTTTTAGTACCACAAGAACTCCAATTACCTCAAAACTTTTTTAAGTTTTTTTATGGACCAAAATAAGACTTGGAAGCTTCACGAAGAGACCCGAAGCCACACGTGGGGCCCTCAATCCAACAAGGCGTCACTAGGGGGGTGGTCGCGTCCTGATGGCTTGTGACTCCCCTGTGGCCCCTGTTTCTCCGTTCTGTGGCCTATAAACTCAAAAATATTCCACAAACCCTAAATATCATTGCCAAACACTTCTTACGACACCGCAAGTCCCTGTTCCATGGCGACTCCATATGGAGCTCCGTTCTGACACTTCGTCGGAGGGGGGATTAATCACGAAGGGCCTTTTAATTAACCATGTTGCCCTTGTGAAGATGTGTCAGTAGTTCATCATAGACCTACGGGTCCGTAGTTAGTATCTACATGTCTATCTCTCTATCTCTTGATGTTCAATACAATGGTCATCGCATCTTTGCTTTGATCTATCAGATGAAATTCTTTTGTATGGTGTGTTCATTGGGATCCTTTGAATTGTGGGTTTATGTTCAGATTATTCATGAAAAATATTTGTGTACTCTCTGAGTTTTATGATTCTTATTTGGATGATCATCGTAGCGTCGTAATTCTCTCTAGTCTATTGAATTGCTTTGGCCAAGTACTTTGCTATTTCTTCAGTGGGAGCGGTGTGTTGTATTGGGTTCAATGTGGTGAGTTTCTATATCCTAGTGACAGAAGGGGACAACTTTTTTTTTGTTGCTTCCACTATGGATAAAACGATGGGGTTTATTCTTACCGGTTGAGTTTACTTTGTCTACATCATGTCATCGTTCCCCAAGCATTACTCTATTTTACTTAATACTCTATATGCATGCTAGATACGGTTGATGGTGGAGTAATAGTAATAGGTGCAGACATGATTCGGCCTATTTGCATATGTACATGATGCCTATATACACATGATCATTGCCGTGAAAATCACATAACTATCCGTTGTTCTATTAATTTCCCGACAATAATTCGTTTACGCGCCATATCTTGCTTTCACAAGAGATGCTAGTAGAGAACACTATACCCCCGGGTGTATTCACTTATATATTTAGCAAACTTACAATTTCCTCTCTGTTATTATTTTTACTTTGTTTTATTTTGCAAGTCACAACAATCTACAATTATCTAGACACCTCATTCGCTTGCAAATAACAAGACCAAGGGGATTGACAACCCTCTTGCCTATTGGTTCCAAACCTTGGTTTTTTTATTTAGGGAAATACTTACCCGCATTTTGCTGCGATTACCCATTCCTCTTCACGGAAAACCTAACGCATATCACAAGTATCAGGAAGGATTTCTAGCGCCATTGCCGTGGAATATCATCACCAACTACCAAGTAACTTCACACAAATTGTCATTCACTTGTTCTTCTTTTTATTTGATGTTATATTTTGCTTGATTCAAAAAAATAAAAATACAAAAATATTTACCTTTGCTCGCTTTGCTTGTCACTACTTTGCATCGTCGCTCTCTAGTTTACTTGTCCTGGTTGGTACTTTGCTTGCTCGATCACCATGTCTCAAGATACAACTAAGTTTCGTGACTTGTCAAATATTAATAATAATGATTTTATCAGTACTCCAATATCACCTGCCACTAGTGCGGATGCTTTTGATATTAATGTTGCATTGCTCAATCTTGTCATGAAAGAACAATTTTCGAGAAGTCCTAATGAGTATCCTGCTGCTCATCTTAATATCTTTATTGAACTTTGTGATATGCAAAAGAAAAGGTACATGCATAATGATATTTTTAAATTAGAATTATTTCCTTTTTTCGCTAAGAGATAAAGCTAAGGCATGGTTTTCATATTTACGACGTAATAGTATTGAAACATGGGTATTGCCAACCATTTTCCTCCTACGAAGATCATCTCCCTTTGAAATAAAATAATAAGTTTTAAACAACAAGATCATGTAAATTTTACACAAGCTTGGGATAGGATGAAATTAATGATTAGAAATTGCCCAACACATGGTTTAAACTTGTGGATGATTTTCTAAAATTTCTATGTTGGACTAAACTTTGTATCGAGAAACTTCTAGATTCCATTGCAGGTGGTACCTTCATGGATGTGACCTTAGGAGAGGCCACCAAATTTATATAAAACATCATGGCCAACTATTCTCAATGGCATACCGAAAGAGCTCCATTGGTAAGAAGGTAAATTCTATTGAAGAAATCGCTACTTTGATTGAAAAGGCGGATACTCTTTTGAATTTGGTTGCTAATGAAAATGCTCATGTTGATCCTAATGACAATCCCTTGTCTACTTTGATTGATCAAAATGATAATGCCATTTATGTGAATTTTATGTCACGAAATAATTTCAACAACAATGCCTATAGGGGTAAGTACAATGCTAGGCCATACTTGGTAAATCTTCTTGTCGTTATGGCAACTATTATGGAAATTCTTATAGAAATCCATCTAGCAATAATAATAAATTCTTCTTTTATCTTTAAAACACCACTAAAAATTTATTAGTTCTCAAAAAGTTTTTAATAATATGGTAGAGGAAAAGATGCATACGCTCGATACTTCGGCTAAGAACATGGATAGGATTGCTCTTGATGTAGAAAATCTTAAAGTAGAGAATTTACACCTAAGCATTATTTTAATGAGACTATTAAATCTATCCAAATATCTATGAATGAAAGTAGGGAGAGCACCGCTAAGTTGAAAGCTAAGCAGGAATTCCTTGAAGGTACTGGATATGAGTCAACTTTTGTTAGAGAGCATCATATTTGCTAGGAGGGTGACGATTCTAATGCTAAAACTGAAAAAGTGGGTTTGGAGAGGTCAAAACTTTAACTACTAATGTGTCCATTATCTTGGATTACAAGGTCTTTAATTTTGTAAGTTTCTCTTTAAAAGAATGTATTTCCTTGTCACAATACAATATTATCTCACTCAATGCTTATGAACAAAACAAGGCTTTCACTAATCATATAGTGGAAGTGATGATAAAGGCATATGATGAGAAACTTGAACTTGAAGTTTCTATTCCTAGAAAATTGCATGATGAGTGGGAAACTACTATAATAACAAAAATAAATAAATATGCATGCAATGATTTTTGTGACCTTGGTGCTAGTATTTCAACAATACCTAAATCTCTATGTGATGTGCTTGGTGTCACTAATATTCCAGAATGTTCCCTAAACTTGCATCTTGCGGCTTCTGCCATTAAGAAACCTTTAGGTAGAATTAATGATGTTATCATTATTAAAAATAAAAATTATGTGCCCACAGATTTCATTGTGCTTGATATTGATTACAATCTTATTTGTCCAATTATACTTGGAAGACCTTTCCTACGGACTATATGTGCAATTATTGATATGAAAGATGGCAACATGAGGTTCCAATTTCCATTAAATAAAGGGATGAAACACTCCCTTATAAATAGAATTAAACCACCTTATGAGTCTATCATGAGGGCACTAATAGATTGAATGTCGAAGATGACAACACTTGATCAAATGCATTATGCCTAGCTAGGGGCCTATAACAATAACGCTTGTTGGGAGGCGACAAAATAGTTATCTTAATTTTTTATTTTTTATTTCTGTCTTAGTGTAATAACATGATGATTGCCTCTGTAATGGTTGTGTTTTTATTTTTAAATTAGTCTTTGTGCCAAGTAAACCCTTTGGGATGACTTGTAGGATAAGTATAATTGATACGGTGGCAAAAAAACTTTGTCGTCCAATGCATAATTTCTATGATTTTACTGAACTTATTTTGAGCCGATCATTTTACACAGTATTTATGTACAAATTACTCAGATCGTCCAATTTTTTTTAGAATTTTTGGAATTAAATAAGTATAGGTTCATTACAGATAACTACACATTGTTTTGTTTTAGACAGATTCTATTTTTGCTTGCATAGTTTGCTTTGTTTTTATGATGCTATGGATGGTATCGGGGAGTATAAGCGATGGAGAAGTTATAATACAGTACCTCTTATGCAATAGTGAAATATTAATAAATTTACAATAGTGCCTAAGTATATTATATGTTGCTTATACTAACGAACCTCACAAAGTTTTGTTGAGTTCTGTGTGATTGATGTTTTCAAGTTTGGGTGTTATAGCGATGGACAATCGAATAAGGAGCGGGAAGAGCCTAATATTGGGATTACTAAGGGACCCAATGTAATATTCTAATAAGAATCAAGCGTCTAAGCTTGGGGATTCCCCGGAAGGCATCCCCTCTTTTGTCTCAATCCATCGGTATGTCAATTGGTGCTACCCTTTTATTACTCACATGATATGAGTTTTGCTTGGAGCATCATTTGCTTTAGTTTGCTTTTTGGTTTTTTAGTTTCCCACAAAATTATTTTTCTAGACACACCAACCTGATATAGACACATAGTTATCATAATTTGTTAGAATACTCTATGTGCTTCACTTATATCTTTTGAGCTAAGAAGTTGCTCTAGTACTTCAATTATATCTTTTTGAGCACGGTGGCCTGTAGATTTTATAGAAATATTTGCACTCTCGTTCTTCACTTATATTTGTTTGTGAGCTAATAAACACTAACGCTATTTTGCATGGTCCATAAACTAGTCCAAAAAGAGTAAGTATGTGATGTATGGTAATCAAAACCATCATGTAGCACATATAGAGAAATTATGGGTTAATGATATTGATGTGGTAACATGAAAAAGGTACAAGTGCACCATTTTTGATTCGTAGAATTAGTGGTATTAAAAGGTTTTAATTCCTTGTTTTCTGAATATTAAAAAGGCATGGCGGGGATCTGTGAGCATTTATATTCATTGTTGAAATCATAGTGTTGTTTCGAGTTGGACTCGCGCGATGGTTAACTCATCGCAACCCTCTCCCAATGGGCATGCATGTAGTTATTTCATTTGTGATGAAACTAATACAAATTTGCAATAGGTATATGAGTTCTTCATGACTAATGTTGAACCATGGACATACACAATAGCACATCCTCATATTTTGCTAGCCTCTTAGGTACCGTGCATTGCCTATTCTCACCTCGAGGATTGGTGCGAACTTCATCGGTGCGTCCAAACCTCGTGGCATGATATGATCTATCACACGTAAACCTTTCTTTATCTTCCTCAAAACAGCCACCATACCTACCACACATGATACCAACAGGGCACGGCTAGGGGGGTGGTCGCGCCCGCATGGTTTGTCACTTCCCTGTGGCCCCTCTTGCTCCGTTCTCTAACCTATAAATTCCCAAATATGCCAGAAGCCTAAATACCATCAGCAAACACTTTTTACGCAGCCGCAAGTCTCTGTTCCATGTGACCCTTCTAGAACTTCGTTCTGGCACTGTGCTAGAGGGGGATAGACCATGGAGGGCCTCTTCATCAACCTTGCTTCCCTAGTGAGGATGTCTTCGTAGTTCACCATAGATTAATGGGTCTATAGTTAGTATCTATACGCTATCTCTTGATCTTGATCTTTAATACTATGGTCATCGCATCTTCGCTTTGATCTATCCGATGTAATTATTTTGTATGGTGTGTTTGTTGGGATTCGATGAGTTGTGGGGTTATGTTCAGATTATTCACGAATAATATTTGAGTCTTCTATGAGTTTTATGTTTCTTATTTTCATGATCATCATAGCCTCGTAATTATCTCCGTTTTATTGAATTGCTTTGGCCAAGTAGTTTGGTATTTCTTCAATGGGAGGGGTGCGTTGTAGTGGGTTCAACCTGGTGAATTTCTATATCCAAGTTACACAAGGGACACATTGCATCTTCGAGTTGCTTCCACTAAGGATAAAATGATGGGGGTTTGATACGTCTGCAACGTATCTACTTTTCCAGACAATTTTGCTGTGATTTTGGCCTCTAATTTGCATGATTTGAATGGAAATAACCAGGACTAACGTTGTTTTTAGCAGAACTACCTTGGTGTTATTTTTGTGCAGAAATAAAAGTTCTTGGAATTGGACGAAACTTTTTGTGAATTATTTTTGCGATTTATAAGGATTTATGGAGCAAAGACCTACCGGAGGGGAAATGCGAGGGGCGCACAAGCCATGCGGCCGCGAGCTGCCCAAGACATGGCCAGATACATTGTGGGGCCCTCTAGCCTCCTCTGACCCTAATTCCAATCCTATAAGGTCATATTCGCCGAGTGAAAAATTAGAGAGAAATTTTCATTCTGTTTTACGAGATGGAGCCACCGCCACCTCCTGTTCTTCCTCCAGAGTTTTGATCTGGAGTCCATTTACGGATGAGGAGGCGAGGAATCGTGTGGGGACCCCGAATTACGAGTCGAGATTGCCGAATGAACGTTCTCAGTGATACCAGAGATCAATGCTCACCGAACACACAGATACCGAATATTAAGAGTCTTACATCCAAATTCCGAATTATTACATCATGTGACCGAATGGTCAAGTTCACAAGGTAGGGCTTATAACGTCAAATCACACAGATACACCTCGTAGCGGAAATATTAGGGCTAAGTCGGTGCCCACGCCATTAGCCTACACCAACAGGCATTCTGACTGGGAAGCGTCCTAGTTCGCAGGGGCGTCTCCGAAGACGTACTCATCTCCAAACTCCGTTCCTTCCATGTCTGGTCAATAATATAACCAGTGGCAAGACAATGAGTACTTTTGAATGTACTCGCAAACAACCCATGATATGAACAATGCAAGTGAAGGATAACAATAATATGCATCTTTTGTGGACAACAACTTGTTGTAATAAACATGATCAAGAGTATGCAACATAAGCTAAATATTGATTTGAAGAACAGGTTACAGATATCAATATATTTGTCAAGGGATGAACACTCCGGTTCACCCTATATGCCAAGTCACCAAACTTGGTCATATCAACTTTTTCATATTAACACAATTTACCACATACTCACACACACTTGGTTTATGCAGAAACCACTAGCCGTAGTTTAAGCAGCACCACTGAACTATCCTTGACCGTGGACACGGCAATTCGAATAGTTTTACACTCTGCAGAGGTAGTATGCTGGACCCACGAGATCCGAGAAACTCCCATGTCATCCACGACTCACGGTATATAACATACCGGAGGTAAGTATCCGATCAATGCCTTTCCCCTGACGATACTAGACAAAGAGGTCCACTCGATTGGTACCCAGCCCACATGTTGTACGTCTTACGAGCACCGACTCTGGACAGTATCAACGGTGTGCCTGGAACACGTAGAAACGGCATAGTCGCCCTACCTGGCACGACCCCATCACGAGATTGACCACATATCACTCCCGCCACTAGTAATGTGGCTCTTTGCTAGCACCGACCAGAGTAATCACAATAGCCCCATCCCATAAAGGGGTAACGTGGTCGTACATGTAAGGTTGGGACGGTCGACACATCCTAAATCTAATCCCATTTCTGAAATCATACACATACAAATACCCGGTGCACCACTTCACCAAAAGTGGCCATCTAACTCATCATCACCCTCGGGCATTAGTGGCACCCGACGGGGTTTTCATAAACCTTTGATTTATGTCATCATCATGCTCATGCTAATACTACTCTAACTTTATTTGTCAACATGATATTAGCATGACCCTCATAGGTGCTAGGATCAAGCTCAATGCATGTGCTCCAGAGGAGCCATCGGTAAAATCACTTCAATGATTTACCGGCACTTATGATCATATGCAAAAGAATTATTTGCTACACTAGCATGCATCATAACATATGCTCAGTCATGGTCAAAGGGCTACTTGCCTTGGTCAGCTAGGTATCCCGGGTCATCGAGGTCTTCCGCTCCGAATCCTTCGTCACACGGGTTTTCTATCGTCGTATAAAGATAAAATAATATGTAGCTCACTCCAAAACAGATCACAAAGTCATTTTAAAAATGTTGGTTATTTCTGATAAATCTAGGTTGTTATTTTAAAAATATTTTCTTCTCTTTTTAGTGAAGGAATATTTTTAAAATCAACTTAACAGAAGCAAAACTATTTCAAATTAATCCTCTTTATTTTATAAAACAGAATAGTTGCTGCAAAAATTCAACCAATGGTTCTGTTAAATACTACAATTTTTTAGAAGAATAACAATGGAAAAATTATATTTTTACACTGGTTAAATCTTTTTATAAAAATCATTTAAACTCAGGTTTTTAAAATAACAGGAAAAAGGCTACAGCCCCTGGCCTGGCTTGGCCTAGGACAGGGCCGTCCCAAAGGCCAGCCAGCTAGCCTACCCAGGCGCGCACCATTAGGGTTTGAACCTGATATGCAGGCCCGTGCGGTCAACGGTTGTGGGCAGCGAGGGAGAGAGAGATGGGCCACCGGCAGGTGGGGCACACATGTCGGGGTCGTCTCCTACCTCTGGCCAGAGAGGAGGAGGAGCACGTCGGCACGGCTACCGACGTCCTCAGGCCCTGACGATGATGGAAATGGGTCCGGCTCGTCGTCGCCTACCTAATGGTGGTCCAGACAACGACCGAGAGGCTCAGGTTCAGTGGCGACGAGGAAGCCCCGGCGGAGGGGTTTCGGGCGAAGGTGGAGTTGGTAGCTAGGGGCATGGATTTGCTCAGGAAAGAGAGGGGAAAGATTCTTGGTGTCACGAGGAGTGGTGTGGTGGGCAGAGCGACGCAGGAGCCGACGTGTAGCCGGAGATCGACCGAAGCTCCGAGGAAGAGGGGCCTCGGTCGATCTCGAGCACTAGGCTCTGCTGGCTTACTGGGAAGGCTAAGGAGGTGCTAGAGGTTGCTGCGATGAGGTTTGAGGGGTGCTGGAGCGAGGAGGAGGCTATAAATAGGCCCGCGACGGTGAGCCGACTCGAGAGCACCGGTGATTCACTACGTTCGATCTTTATAAATAGCGCTGGGGCATTAGTCCTTAATCACCTTGGATCAAGGTGAAACTTTATATAGACACAAAATATGGCTTAGGGATACCACTGGAATTTTCTAGTACTTTATTGAGAATATTTCCTTTGGAAATATTTCAAAAGGTCAAAACAAACAGAAATGGTTTTCAGGGTTTTACTCAAAGAATAATAATATAAATAGGGATTAAAAATTTTATGTATGGAAAATATATGTCCTTTTGATCATCTCCAAATTTTATCAGATTTTTCTAAGGCAGAAAGGTATTTTTCCATATAGGAATACTATTTCTGTCCTAAAAAATGGACATGCAATTAAATTAGAAAAATAAGTCATAAAATATTTATATTATGTTTTTGGTGCTCTAAAATTGTGCTAGAACCACATCACCAACTTTGGGTAAGAACACTCCTTGCCATTAAGGGTATGTAGTGCAACTCCAAGCAGGGTTTTGCTTTAACCAGAAATAAGAAAAAGGGTTTTGAAAATAATTAAATCTTGAGAAATGTAGTTTTTATCATCACATGATCAAGCATGCAAGCATACAATGACAATCATGGCACTCACGTCATTGGTTTGAAAAAGTTTTAATAATCTCAGATTTTTTAGTTACACAGAAAGTGGTGGTTAAAAAAGGGTGTGACAAATCTCGTCGTTGTCATCACCAACCCTTCTCCATCAACACGACCATGATGCTCACTACCGGGAGTAAGTAATTATATTTTAGGGTTGCTGGACAGCGGTGGAATATGATGAGATTGATCATGTAATCTTGATCCCTAGTATCCACTATGTTTTGAGATTGATGTTACTATGACTTTGCTATGCTTAATGCTTGTCACTAGGGCCCGAGTGCCATTATTTCAGATATTAACCTTTTTTGTTTTCATGCATATAAGAGAGATTTGGATCCTATCTTGCAAGTTATAGGTACCTATTATGTGTCTTGGTTCGCATACCCCAAGGTGACAATAATTGGATTTCTTTCCAGTGACTGTCGTAGTTTCAGGAATTCATGTATTCACTATGTGTTAATGCTTTGTTCTCATTCTCTATTAAAGGAGGCCTTAATATCCCTTACTTTCCAATAGGAACCCGCTGCCACAGGAGGGTAGGACAAAAGATGTCATGCAAGTTCTTATCACAAGCACGCATAACTATATATAGAATACATGCCTACATTATATTGATGAATTGGAGCTAGTTCCGTGTCGCCCTAGTGTGTAACTGTTATATGATCAATGTCATCTAAATCATTATTCACTGCTGATCCACGTGCCTACGCGTTACACATATCTTATCTTACTAAGTTACTACTGTTGCTGCTAATGTCACACATTCTACTAAATTGCTACTTCTACTACTGTTACCAAAATTGCTTCTATCGCTATTACTATTACTACTATCATTTGATGTGCTACTAAATATTTGTTGAAGAAGGATATCCCAAGTGTGGTTGAATTGACAACTCAACTGTTATGGCCAATAAATATTCTTTGGCTCCCATTGTGTTGAAACAATAAATTAGGGTGAAATACTGCGCGTGAAGACTTTCGCGATCCCCTACACTTGTAGGTTATCAGGTTTCCTCATATTGGTTGAGTTTACTTTGTCTACATCATGTAGTGCTTCCCCAAGCATTATTGTGTTTTACTTAATACTCTAGTTGACTCGGTGGAATAATAGTAGTAGGTGCACGTAGGACTCGGCCTATTTTCTTATGGACATGATGCCTATATACACATGATGATTGTCGTGAAAATCACATCAGTAACTGTTGTTCTATCAACTTCACAATATTAACTTGTTTACCAAACATATGTTGCTTTCATGAGAGATGGCACTAGAGAACACTATGGCTCTCGGGTCTATTCACTTATATATTCAGCAAACTTATAATTTGCTCGTTGATATTATTTGTCTTCTATTTTATTTTGCAAGTCACAATTACCTACAATTATCTACACACCTGATTCTCTTGCAAATAACGAGATGAAGGGGATTGAAAACCCTCTTCCCCGTGTTCGGTGCAAGTTGTTTGCTCTTTTGTGTGCGGCTGCTGAAGACGGTTGAGGATTGATGATACTTGTGATCTACGTTGAATTTTCCATGAACAGGAATGGGTTATCGCAACACAATGTACGTAAGTATTTCCGTCAGTTATGAAACCAAGGTTTATCGAAGAAATAGGAACACTACTAGGTAAACGCTTATAGGTAGAACATCAGTAGTAGTGTTAGTAAAATATGCAGCGCTACTGCTAATTTGCAGTAGCGCTGGATTTGGATAGCGCTACAAGTGACGCCTTAGGAGTAGCACTGTAAATATAAGAAGTGCTACTGCTAAGTGGGACCCAACCAGTCCACACACGCCAGCTCTAGTAGTAGTGCATCCCCAAATACCACGCTACTACTAAGCACATTAGTAGTTGCGCTGGCTGTCATAAGGCGCTACTGCTAAGGGGGTCCCAATGAGTCCATCGATGCTAACTGTAGTAGTAGCGCTGCCCAAAATACCGCGCTATCGCTAAGAAAGTTAGTAGTAGCATCGGCTAGCAAAAAGTGTTGTTGCTAAGTGGGACCCAATGAGTCCACCGATGCTAGCCATAATAGTAACACTGCCCAAAATAAAAAGCTATTACTAAGAACCTTAGCAGTAGTGTCGGCTGGAATACAGTGGTGCTGCTAGGCATGGCTGGTGATACCTTTTCACCCACCCACCCCCTCCCTCTTCCTCCCCCTTTGGCCTCTCCCCTCCTTTCCCCTCTCCCCTTTCTAATTTACTTCTCCACCATTATTTCCCTTCTTGTCTCTTCCTTCCACCTCTATTCTCTCCCTCTCCATTAGATAGCTAGAGTCATCTCTCCTCCCAACAACTAGATCTAGCTAGCTATAGACATCCACTTTCGATCCCTAATTAAGGTAGTGAAAGCCTCATCTAACCATGCTCGATATCTTTTGGGAGATAAGTGAGTAAAAAGTTGTGCATTTCAAGAATGCGAATATGTGTGTCTGGGATATGAAGGGAATTGTGAGAGTGACATGCCCCCGAGTTGCTTATGTTTTGCCGAAATGTGGATTTATTTCAGTTTTGGCGAATTTCGAGCAAACTCGATATGTCCTATTTTTAGGCAAGCTCATGCCAAATTTTTGTATGACTTTGATGCATGCATTTTGTTTATAATCATTTTTCTTGTTATACCATGCATTCGGTCATGAAGGTGAGTGGAAGGAAGTTGGAGCCATACTTGCAATCCATGGTGATGGACAAGTATGCAAACAAACAGACTAGTATTAGATGCCCGTGTACAAGATGCAAAGAACGAGTCATTTTGGACCCCTTTGATCATGGCAGTTTGAAGGCGCACCTGCTCATTTATTGTTTCATGCATGGCTATACTCGGTGGATAAGTGAATATGATGATGAGGACGTTCATATGGCAAGGAATAATGACATCGTGCAAGATGAAGAAATGACTGATCAACACGAGCATGATGGCGCCGGACATGGTGGTGTGGAAGAGTTCGGACATGGCGGCGGAGAAGATTTCGGACACGACGAAGAAGAGTTTGACCATGGCGGAGAAGAGTCCGAACATGGCGAAGAAGAGTCTGGACATAACGGAGAAGAGGCGACGGACATGTCGTAGTCTTCAGCCCTACTAAGTTTGGTCGTGTAAGACCCTCATGTTCGAGACCTTCTTTGCAAGAGTACGACTATCGATAGAGCTAGTTCTAGAGAGGAGGCCAAGCTAGCGCAACTTGTAGTAGACTCAAAGACTCCATTGTGTGACGGTTGCGATCCCGAGGTGACCCGCTTGAGTTTCATGCTCGAACTTCTATAGATGGAGGCCAAAAACAAATGGACATACACAAGCCTTGATGAGAATTTGAAGTATCTAGATAATAAAGTTCTTCCCTCAGGGAACATGTGTCCTACTACTGTTGATGAGTCCAAGAAGATCGTGTGCCCTCTTGATCTGCCCCACATTAGGTACCATGCATGCATCAACGATTGTATCATTTATCAAAAGGACCATGTGGAAAAAATCACCTGTCCGGTGTGCAATTTTTCTCAATACAAGGATGCCAGGAAGAAATATCCTCAGAAAGTTGTATGGTACTTACTGATCACCCCTTGTTTGTCGTGTTATATCCTAGATCCTAAGGAAGCAAGGCTCATGTGCCGGTACGCGGAGAGGGTGAACCTCGACGACGGAGATGATCCAAAGCTGAGACACCTCGAGGATGCTAGCTAGTGGCGAGCATTCAACGCGGAATGTCCGTTTTCCATAGAAGATGCTAGGAACGTCGTGCTTCGCACGAGTACCGATGGCATGAATCTGTTTGGAAACCAGAACACCAACGAGAGCACATGGCCCATCTTTGTATAGATGTACAACCTCCCCCATGGGAGTGCATGAAGACAAAGGACAACCTTGAAGAAAAGGTTCCGGTTTCCGTGGGAAGATAAGCAGATTCCGGTTACTCTAGGAATATAAGCAGATTTCTAGACACCTGTCACACCCTGATTTCACATCACTTTGTCTCTGCTGTCTTTCTTTCAAAATTTGGTATAAATTAAAACATTTAAAGTAAAAGCTATGAGTGCCCTGATTGTCATTGTGTGTATGTGTGCTTTTGAGTAAATCTCCAAGAACAGTTTTATAAAATGTTATTTCCATACAAAATTCTTTTTAATTATTTTGGTAACCCAAAACCTTGCTTTAGGGTTTGCGCTGCAAGTCCGTGAATTTAAGGGAGTTCCTTCACCTAAAGATTGTATTCTAATTCTAATATTATTATAAATCTTCAACACCATAAGATAATTATTTTTAAAGTCATTTCTCTATTTTATTTATATGTCCTTTTCTAAGGCCATAAGTCATATTTCTGGGTGAAAAATGATTTTTCTATCTTAGAAAAATCTAAGAAAAATTGGGAATACTAAGAGGACATATATTTTACATACATAAAAGTTTCAACCCCTAGTCATGTTCAAAACATTAGAGAAAACCTTTGAAAACCAATTCTGTATGTTTTGACCTTCTCAAATATTTCCAAAGGAAATATTCTCAATAAATCCCCAAAAACTTCTAGCATGACCCACATGCTATATTTGGCGATTATGCCAAGTTTCACCTCCATCCAAGGTGATTTGATTCACCAAATAATTGAGATACCCTTTCTGCCCTGAACCAAGTTGGAGCAACTCTACATTGCCAGTTTGTCCATTTGGTCTCAAACTTTGCGGGAGTGCTCAATACCCCAAATAAGGAGATCATGCCAAGATTTGGATTTGTGGGAATTGATTTGCTCACATCTTCTCAAATGATTGCAGGTCTGCCCATTTGTTGTTATGTTAAAGTTTACATTGTAAAACTTGTCCAATGGAGCTCATATTTGGTAGAGCCTCCTAATTATATCCAAAACCAAATACAGTTAACTCTCAATGCATTTGGAGGAGGATAACTTCCCCAAACATGCATCAAACACCTTCTCGCAGATTTGGAAATCAGGATCAAGCAACCTCCACACTTACTCCCTTCACGCCAAACTCATGACACACACTGCTTATGCCTCCCCACAATTGCAGACGAATGAGAGGGAGCCAAAATCCCCATTTGGCACCTGAATCAAGACTGACAGCATCACTTTACCTCTCTCCCCTTGGCCAGCTTGATTCTTCTCGGCCCCTAGCATCCAATGAGCATCTTTGTGGGGACCCCGACTTACGCGTCGAGATCTCCAAATGCACGTGTATAGTGATCCCAGAGATCATTGCTCACTGAATACACAGATACTGAATAACATGAGTCTTACATCCAAAATTAATGTCTGATACAATAAAGTACAATCACAGTCAAGTCTTACATAGATAGGGCCAGGAAGGCCAATCACACCAACGTAACTACTAGCGGAATACTTGGTAGTAAACGGGAACCCATGCAATCATCCTTAACCAACATGCATTCTGACTGGGAAGCGTCCTAGTTCGTGTGTCCATCTCGGACAATGAATTCTTTTCCATACTCTTGTTCCTCCATGTCTGGTGAATAAAATAACCACTGGCAAGCCAATGAGTACATTGAATGTACTCGCAAACAGCCCATGATATGGATAATGCAGTTGGTACGATAATAAAGTAATATGCAGCCCTTGCGGAAAGCAAGTTTTAATTGAAAATGAGCATGGTCAGTTAATTGTATGGATATGCATCATAAGCTAGATGGTAATCATGAATACAGGTCACAGATATCAACATATCTACGGAGGCCTGAACACCACAGGTTCACACTATATGTCAAGTCTCCAGACTTGTCATATCATCTTACTCACGTGTCACCTTAATACACACACGCACATCTGGTTTATGCGGAAACGACTGGACATAATTTAAGCTGGATTACCCAACTGTCCTTGATCGTGGACACGACTATTCATGTAATTTTACACTCTGCAGAGGTTGTACGTTATACCCACGAGATCAAGGAAACTTCCATGTCAACCACGAGTCGCGGTATATAACATACCCGAGGTAAGTACCAAATCAATGCCTTTCCCCTAACGACACTAGACAAGGAGTCCACTCGATTGGTACCTAGCCCACATGATGTACGTCTTAGGAGCACCAACTCTAGACCGTATCATCCATGCAGGGACCAACGGTGTGCCTGGAACATGTAAAAACGGCATAGTCGCCCTACATGGCACGGCCCAATTACGAGAGTGAACATATCACTCCCGCCACTAGTAATGCCGCTCCTTGATAGCACGACCAGAGTAATCAACACTGCCTCGTCCCATAAAGGGGTATCATGGTCGCACATGTAAGGTTAGGACGGTCGACACATCATAAATCTAATCCCATTTCCGAAACCACTCACACAAAATCTTTTCGATACACGACTTCTTTATCAATTGGTCATCCAACGCAACACCATCATCCTCGGGCATTAGTGGCACCCAACAGGGTTTTCGTAAAACTTTTGTAATCACCATGTTTTATCATCACCATGCATATGCTATACCTATGCGTAGCACTACTGTCTACTTGTCAACAATTAATCAGCATGACCCTCATAGATGGTAAGGTCATGCTCAGTGCAAGTGATCTAGAGGAGCTATCAGAAACACCCTACCGAGGGGTTACCGACTAACTCATGATCTGCGGGGATCCCGACTTACGCGTCGAGATCGCGGAATGCACGTGTACAGTGATCCTAGAGATCAATGCTCACCGAACACACATATACTGAATAACAAGAGTGTTTCATCTGAATTTAACGTATGATACAACAAAGGACCCTCACGGTCAAGTCTTACATAGATAGGGCCTAGAAGGCCAATCACACAATCACAACTACTAGCGGAATACTTGGTAGTAAACGGGAACCCATGCCATCAGCCTTCACCAACAGGTATTCTGACTGGGAAGCATCCTAGTTCGCGTGTTTGTGTCCGACAACGAATTCTTCTCCATAGTCTGGTTCCTCCATGTCTGGTCAATAAAATAACCAGTGGCAAGCCAATGAGTACTTTGAATGTACTCGCAAACAGCCCATGATATGGATAATGCAGTTCGTACGATAATAAAATAATATGCAACCTTGGCGGAAAGCAAGTTTTTTCTTAAGAATAAGCATGGTCAATTAGTTGTATGGATATGAATCATAAGGTAGATGGTATTCATAAGAACAAGTTACACATATCAACATATCTACCGAGGGCTAAACACCGCAGGTTCACCCTATATGCCAAGTCACCGGACTTGACAATATCATCTTTCTCAAACACACACACACGCGCACACTTGGATTATGCGGAAACGAGTGGACGTAGTTGAAGCAGGATTACCCAACTGTCCTTGACCGCAGACACAACTATTTGAATAGTTTTACACTGTGCAAAGGTTGTACGCTGTACCCACGAGATCCACGAAACTTCCGTGTCATCCACAACTCGCGGTATATAACATACCCAAGGTAAGTACCTGATCATTGCCTTTCCCCTAACGACACTAGACAAAGAGTCCACTTGATTGGTACCCAAACCACGTAATGTACGTCTTACGAGCACCAACTCTGGACCATATCATCCATGTAGCGACCAACGGTGTGCCCAGAACACGTAAAAACAGCATAGTCGTCCTACCTGGCATGACCCCGTCACGAGAGTGAACACATCACTCCCGCCACTAGTAATGCGTGCTCTTTGCTAGCACCGACCAAAGTAATCAACAAATCCCCATCCCATAAAGGGGTATCATGGCCACACATGTAAGGTTTGGACGGCCGACACATCATAAATCTAATCCCATTTTCAAAACCACTCACACAAAACCTTTTCGGTAGACCACTTCTTTCTCAAGTGATCATCCAGCTCAACACCATCACCCTTGGGCATTAGTGGCACCCGACGGGTTTTTGTAATACCTTTGTAATGACCTCTGAGTTACCTTCATCATGCATATGCTCATCCTATGCGTAGCACCACTACTACTTGTCAACATTTATTAGCGTGACCCTCATCAATGGCAAGGTCAGGCTCAATGCAAGTGCTCCGGAGGAGCCATCGGTAATACCATGCCGGGGTGTACCGATTAATCTTAACTACATGCATCAGAATAAAATAAGCAACATTTCATGCATAAAACATTTTCTCAGACATGGTCAAAGGGCTTCTTGTCTTGATCAACTAGGTATCCGGGGTCTTCAGGGTCTTCGGGTCCAAATCCTTCCTCAAACGCGTGATCTATCATCGTGATAATAATAATAAGAAGAAACACACTCATAAATAGAGCACAAACTAATTTTAAAATTGTTAACCTATTCTTAGAAATCCTAACTTTAGTTTTAAAAATGTTTATTTTTGTTTTTTAAGTAAAAAGATATTTTAAAGTCATTTTAACACAAGCTAAAAAATACTAAAACTAGGTATTTAATTAAAGTTATGCATAAAAGTCTTCGCAAAAATTTGCACAACAGCACGAATAAATTCTACACATTTTTAGAAGAATTATAGTGGAAAATATTTTAATTTAACTAAATATTTAATCCGGTAGAAATTATTTAAAAACTCAATTTAAAGAATAAGGAAAAAGGCTCAGCCCCTGGCGTGGCTCGGCCAGCAGCTGGGCCGGCCCAACTGGCCAATCGACCACTTAGCCAACCTGCTAGCTCAGGCACGCGCGCGTCGTCAGGTTTTAAACATGATGCGCGGGCCCCTGCGGTCAGCGGTGGAGAGGGGAGAGAGAGGGTGAGACAGGCCGCCGACAGGTGGGGCTTGCCTGTCGGGGTCGTCTTCCACCTCTGGAGAGAGGGGTGGGGAGGCACGCCGGTGGCGGCTCCTACGCCCACCGTGGCATCAGCATCTATGTGGTGGGGGTTGAAGGACCGATGGGGAGGACCTGAGTCATCGGTAAGGACGTGGCCGCGGCGGAGATGTTTCGGGTGGCGGTGGAGGTGGGTGCTACGGGCAGGGAAAAGCTCGGGGAAGGTGTGGAGAAGCTTCCTGAGCTCACTACGGTCACGAAGGAGGTGAGAGGAGCGCGAGAGCTGGCATGTAGCCTAAGATTGACTAATCTTCGAAGCGGCGGCGCCTCGGTCGATCTCGAGCACCGGGGTTCTCCTTGCTCAAGTGGAGTGGCTAGGGGCTGGATTGAGAGTCTGGAGGTGAGGGGTGAGGTGCTGGAGTGAAGGGGGAGGGCATATTTATAGGCGAGCAGCGGTGGACCGAGAGTAGGAAAGCCGATGGTTTCACCACGTCTGCAAGAGAGGGAGATAGAGCTCGGGGACGAAATCATGGTTTCACGGATGTGGTTTGAGACTCGAGAGACTCAACGGGAGGGAGAGGGGCCTCTGTGCGCGCGTGTTGCGGGGCCGCGCCCTACTGCCCGAATCGGGTGCACGCGGTCACGCGTCGCTTGAGTCAGTAGAGAGGGGGAGAAGGGGGGCCTTGAGGCTGCCCTGAGTCACGTGGTTGTCGGGTACGTGGAGAGACACCGAGGGGAGGTGAGAACAGACCGAGTGTTAGCCTCCCTTGCCTCGGGTGCGCCCTGTAGCGCGCAGAGCATAGATTTGGCATGCCACGACATGCTAGCACGCTCTAGCGTGCTTTGGCCCTATCTGGCTTGTCTGAGGGTTGTCTTAGATGCCCCTCGGTTACTAGGAACCGAGAGAAGCAATGCTGGTCAAAGGGAGAGGCCTAAATAGGTGTTGTCAACTTTGAACCAAAAACTAAATTGGTGAGTTTGGCTTACTCACATCAAACAAAGGAGGGGCCACTCATCTACAGTTGAGGAGTGGTGCTGGCAACCTATGCTCGGAGTTTGGAGAGAAGGGTGTGGGTGTAGAGAGTGCTAGATGGTGTTTGACCAATCTGGCTGAAGGTGTTTGATCTGGATTTGGGGCAGGTGACCTTCACCAATGATGTTGAAAGTTAACAGGTTTGTGTTTTAGGCAAGATTAGAATTCTCAACCAAATTTGAGCTTCATTGGACAAGTTTGACAGTGTAAACTTGAAAACATCCCCACATGGACAGTTCTGCCTTATTAAAAGAAAATATGAGTAAATAAATTCTCACAAACCGAATTCTTGGCAGGGCCTCCACATTTGGGGTACTGAGCACTCCAGATGCATAGTTGCTTCAACTTGATTCTGGCCATGGAGGGTTTTAGGACTATTTTGTGAACCAAACCACCTTGGAATGAGGTGAAACTTGGCATAATCACCCAATATAGCTTAGGAAGCATGCTAGGATTTTCTGTGAACTTATTGAGAATATTTCCTTTGGAAATATTTCAAAAGGTCAAAACAGACATAATAGGTTTTTGAAGGTTTGCTCAAATATTTTGAATATAAATATGGGTTGAAAATCTTATGTATGGAAAATATATGTCCTCCGAGTATCTCCAATTTTTCTCAGATTTTTCTAAGGTAGAAAAATAATTTTCCACCCAAAAATATCATTTCTGGCCCGAGGAAAGGAAATGCAAATAAAATGGAAAAATATTTTATAAAATAATTATTTTATGATTTTTGGAAAGTTATGATAGTGCTAAAATCACAATACAATCTTTGGGTGAAAGCACCCCCTTGAAATCAGGGACTTGTAGTGCAAACCCCAAAGCAAGGTTTTGAATTAACAAAAATGAGAAAAAAGATTTATATGGAAATATTATGTTATAAAAATTATTTTTAGATCCACACACTCAAGCGTACACACAATCAATGATAATCATGGCACTCATAGCATTTGCTTAAGAAGTTTTAATTAACTCCAAATTTGAAAAGACTATAGTTGAGACAAAGTGAAAACAAGGTGTGACAAACCCATTCCCCTTGCAAGAATCTCGTCCCCGAGATTCCTAAGCAAGGTGCTAAAAAGGTACGGAAATTCGGATCGGAGATAGTCTTCACACTTCCATGTTGCTTCTGCTTCGGTGTGATTTCTCCACTGAACCTTGAAGTACTTGATGGTGCGTCTTCTAGTACAACACTCGGCTTCGTCCAGGATGTGGATCGGTCTCTCACGATAACTGAGGTCAGGTTGAAGGTCAATGGCTTGACGTTCGATGTCCTTATGAAGATCTGGATGGTTTGGCGCTTGAAGACACTTCCGAAGTTGTGACACGTGGAAGATGTTGTGCTCCCCCAAAAGTTCCGGAGGTAGCTCCAATTGGTAAGCAACTTCTCCACGCCTTGTCCTGATCTTAAAAGGTCCAATCAACCTTGGAGAAAGTTTCCCCTTGAGGTGGAAACGCTTAGTCCCCTTGAGAGGTGTGACGCGGAGGTACACCTGGTCTCCGGGGTTGAACTCCACTTCTCTGCGGTGGGAATATGCATAGCTCTTTTGTCGCGACTTGGCAGCCTTTAGGTGCTCCCTGACAAGTTGCACCTTGTCTTCGGCTTCACGGAGAACGTCTAGCCCGAAAATCAGTCCTTCACCAGTTTCGGACCAGTTGAGCGGAGTGCAGCACTTACGTCCGTATAGCGCTTCGAATGAGGCCATTTGGAGGCTGAAATAAGAGTTGTTGTTGTGAGAGACCTCAGCAAATGGCAGATAGTCTTCCCATTTGGGCACATGTGCCAAGACACAAGCGTGGAGGATATCCTCAATTATCTAATTCACTCGCTCTGTTTGTCCGCCCGTCTCCCGGTGGAAGGCGGTGCTGAAGGAGAGCTTGGTTCCCAGATATTCTTGGAACTTCTTCCATAATCTTGAGGTGAATTGCGTGCCTCGGTTGGACACAATTTCCTTGGGAACCCCATGGAGGCTCAAAATACTCCGTGCCATAAGTGGTGCTGACAGGAATTAAGTGTGAGACTTTGGTCAAGTGATCGATAATGACCCATATGGAGTCGTGGCCTCTGCTGGATCTGGGTAGGCCAGTGAGGAAGTCCATACTAACTTTACCACAAAATTCTTGTTGATATCTAGAGTGGCCAGTACAAGGGCGATGGTCAACTTTTCTTCAGTTCCTGGAAGCTTTCTTCGCGCTCCGACGTCCATTCGAACTTTTTGCCCTTCTTCAAGAGCTGAGTCATTGGTCGGGCGATGCGGGAGAACCCTTCCACGAACTTGCGATAGTATCTCGCGAGTCCGAGGAAGCTTCTAACTTCCTTCACATCGACTGGCGACTCCGAGTTGGTTACCGTAGTAATCTTGGCGGGAACAACTACCAATCCATATTTCGTCATGGTATGACCAAAAAATCCAACTCCGTGCAGCCAGAATTCGCATTTGCTAAACTTGGCTTAAAGTTGCTGCTCTCGAAGCTTTTCCAAAACCAGTCTCAAGTGTTGCTCATGTTCTTCATCGGATTTGGACAAGATAAATATGTCATCGACGAAGAGGACAACAAACTTATCCAGGTATTCCATGAAGACTTTGTTCATGACGTACATAAAGTATAGTGGGGCATTGGTCAACTCAAACGACACATCGTGCACTCGTACAGACAGTACCTAGTCATGAATGTCGTCTTAGGTATGTCCTTGGGCCGAATCTTCAGTTGGTAATACCCAGATCTGAGATCGATCTTCGAGAATACCTTGGCACCATTTAACTGGTCAAATAGGTCTTCAATCTTGGGGAGTGGATACTTGTTCTTTATCATAACTTCATTGAGGGAACGGTAATCGATGCAGAGCGTGATAGTCCCATCCTTCTTGGACACGAATATAACATGTGATCCCCAAGGTGAGGCACTTGGATGGATGAATCCCTTCCTGAGCTGCTCGTCCAACTACTTCTTTAACTCTGCCAGCTCCTTGGATCCCATCCTATATGGCTTCTAATAGATAGGCCTTGACCCGGTCATGAGCTCAATGATGAACTGGATGTCTCGATCAGGATGCATCCCATGCAGCTCATCAGGAAATACGTCTAGGTATTCACATACCACTGGTACTCGGTCCAACTCTTTTTCCATAAGGCAATTAACCTGAGGGTCAAGAGTGGAGGTAGGCTCAGGGACGTATTTGACTTTGACCCCTTGGTCACTTGTCATGGTAATAGCCCTCTTGGCACAGTCCAATATGCTTTGGTGCCTCGCCAACCAATCCATACCAAGGATCACGTCCAAGCCTCGCGACTTAAGGATGATGAGATCTGCTACGAAGTCTATCCCATGAATGATGATCCCAACTCCTCTACATCCTAGGTTGGTCCTTAGCACTGCTCCCGGGGTCTGTACTCCCATTTGCACATTAAGGAGGGTAGGCTTCAAACCACACTTTGCAGCAAAATTTCGGGTGACAAAAGAATGCGAAGCACCACAATCAAACAATATTGTTGCTGGGGTGGAGTTGACGAGGAACGTACTCAGAATGTTGTTCGGGTCCTCTTGGGCTTCCTCAGCGGAGACGTGATTCACGCGTCCTGTGTTGTGGTACTGCTGGTTGCGGGGAGCCTGATTCATGTTTGGTGCTCTATGGCCTTGTCCTTGATTTGGCGCATTGGGGGGGCAGTGCATCGGGCTTCTTGTTGGGGCATTGCCTGGAAAAGTGTTCTTGCTGTCCACATCCAAAGCAGGTGACCTGCCCTGGGATGTTGGGCTTGCGCCCACTGTTGTTGGGCGAATTTATTGCCAGCTTGGGGTTAGCATGCTGCTGAGGATGATAGTTTGGGCGAAATGCAGGAGTCTTGTATTGTTGTTGATGATAGTTAGGCCTTGCTCGGGCGAAATGCAGGATTGCTAGAACCACCATTGCCCATTAGCTTATGCTTGCGAGTATCATCCATAGCATCACACTTGTCTTCCAGCATGAGAGCCTTGTTTACCAGATCACAAAAGGTCCGGCAGTCATAGACAACAAGCTAATATTGCAGCGACTGCTGAAGCCCTTCCATGAAGCGATCCACCATAGTTGCTTCAGTGCTGACATCTTCTGGTGCATACCTCGACAAGAGGTTGAATTTCTGCAGGTATTCCTTGACTGAGCTGCTGCCTTGCTTCAGAGAACGGAATTCCAGGGGGAATGTGAGCAGCGTGGAACCCGATTTTCAAGACAACACATGTGATAACCTGTGCGTCTTGCATAATATGGAAACCGTCCCACCAAGACCTCATCGTGCCTCTAAGACAGTGAGAAGCATAAAGGACCTTCTCATGATCGTCGGTGCACTTAACCAGCGCGAGGAGGTCTTCCATGGTGTGGATCCATTCATCGGCATCTAGGGGCTCAGTTGTCTCAATGAATATTAGGGGTGTAGTCCTCATGAACTCAGACAGAGTGCGGCAACCATTGCCATATACGCCCTGTGGCGGATTGTTCACTAGGGCTTGAGCTATCTGCTGGATGGCGATGTTGTTGGCTTGGCTTTCCTCTCGGAGAGCCTAGAGGAACTGAGCCACAGTCATGCTCTCCGGAGGAGGCGGTGGCGGGGGAATGTCGCCTTGCTATTTCTCTGGGTGATCTCCATCTTGGGCATACCCACTAGCTCCTAGCTGCTGGCTAGAATCACCAGTGTTGGGGTTGCCGAAGGTACTGGTGCGAGTAGCAGTCACCGTCCTGTTTGAAGCAGAGAAGTCAATACTCCGAAGTCGTCAAGAGGAAGGCATAAAGGGATGATGTGCCTATATAAGGGGGCTTTCGAATGGTGCAAGTGTGTCAAACAAGAATGGGCGAAGAACCCTATGCATATACATTAATTAAGATAGGCGATGCAGTCGCTTACATGTTGCCTACACTACTGGAATTCAGAATTTTGCCGTCCGCCTTGCCTTTGCCGTCTGCTGACGCATGGAAAATATACTCTTTGCCGTCGGATGTCACAGTGCTGACGGCAAAGAGGTGGCTCATGGCAAAGGTTTAATTTGCCGTCGGCACCTCTTTGTCATCCGCTGGCGGGCGGCAAAGGGTGGGCAGACGGCAAAGCCCCCCCCCCAAACAGGCGAAACCCCACCCCACCCACCCCGCCCCTTTGTCGTCTGCCTCGGACTCCTTTGTCGTCTGCCTGGGAGCACGGCGGACGGTAAAGGGGACGGCGGCCCACCAACCCCACTAACGGCTGCCCCCACCCAATGCCTCCCCCACCTCGTCGCCCTCCTCCCGCACGCCCGCCCCCTCCCCTAGCGCCTCCCCCACCCGGCGCCGCCACCACCCTGCACCGCCACTCCCTCCACCGCCCCTCCCTGCTCCGCACCTCCTCCCTGCGCCGCCACCACCCTCCACCGCCCCTCCTCCCTGGGCCGCCACCTCCCTGCTCCGCCCCTCCCTGCTTCGCCCCTCCTCCCTGCGCTGCCACCTCCCTGCTCCGCCCCTCGTCCCTGCGCCGCCACCACCCTACTCCGCCCCACCTTCCTACGCTGCCCCTCCCCCGCACCCTTCCTCCCTCGTGGCCACCCCTCCCTGCGCCGCTCGGCGCCCCCTCCCCCAGGTCGGATCCACCCGGCCCCTCCCTGCACCGCTCCCCTCCGTCGTGGACTCCCTCCCCCACGACCGCTCCTACCAGCGCTGCCCCTCACCTAGATAAATGTGTTTATGCTTTTTTTACTTTTTCTCTTTTTTGTCATTTTTAGGTTCATGGTAATTAGTTTGTTAGGTTATACTGTATATGCCAATTGTTTATGGTAAAATTAATGACACGAGGATGATAACATTAGTTGTCAAGCATGATGTGTTTTTTTGGTTTTGTTTCTATTTAATGGTATTTGTAGTTTGAAAACGTTGATGTGTTCTGTGTCATACATGTGACACTTATTATTTACAAAAAGTATTTTTTTTTCTCACAGTACCTCTTCGTCGGAAAGGCTAAAAAACAATATATTTTTTTGACTCGGGAGTACTGATGAAGTGTTTCAAGAAAAAAGTGGTGTCATTAGAAAAGAAAAAGTTTAGGGTTGAGCACATTATTCTATCTTCGAAGATCGACCTGGTACCCTCCCAAAAAAAAGATCGACCCGGTGCAGCTGATTCATGAGCACAACGACGTGGGAAGCAGTATGTTGTGGTGTGTGTGCTTCCACCGGACAAAACAATGAAATTTTGAAACATCCCTGTCAACCATAATATTCTCAACAAAAATACAACTTCTACTACTACTACTACTACTATACGGTGCCATGCGCCACTCGTGTGAGATTTCTTGGACCAGTAAACTCGTTATCATTCAACCAAACGATACAGAAAAGATCCACAGAAAATTTGATTGAGTACAAGGAAAAAAGTTGTGCTTGGCGTCGACGAAGGAAACGAATCAGGGGGTGTTGTGCGGAGTTGGCTGACCGTGATGTATAGCATGGAGGAGGCAACGATGGTGCGGTAGTGGCCGAGCCATGAGTCGGCGACGGCGGCGCCGAGCGGCGGCAGCATGGACGCGGCGCCGGACCAGGCGTTGACGGCGGCGGCAGCGGCGGCCGTGCTCTCCCCGAGCGGGCCGGTCAGGTAGCTGATGAGGTTGGAGGAGATGCCGTAGTACGCGAACCCCCGACCCCCCGACCCCCGACGCCACTGACCCTCGACCCCCGACACCACTCACCCTCGACCCACGACCCCCTACCCCGACCCCCGACGCCACTGACCCCCAACTCCAGAGCCCCGACACCTCTTCGGCCTCTTGTTGACCGAAAAGACCCCAACCCCCGACGCCAGTGACCCTCGACCCCCGACGACACTGACCCACATAGTTATGAGTTAGGTCACATAGTTATGTTAATTATAAAAACATCATATTTGTGTTGATCATGTGAATTTCAATGTGCAGTTGTTCGACGACCTCCACGTGCGTTGGACGAGCTCCGCCCTTGCGTTTGTTTGTGAGCACAAATGACTTCTCCTCCTACCCCCTTAATTTTCTCATTCCCGGTCTTCGTACCGATGAAACTTGCTAGCTATAGGTTTCTTCAATCATGAGTATGCGTGACCAGTATGCGTCTCCCGTTCGAAAGGTCGACATCTATAAATATGAATTTATTTGCATATTTATAACCGCCATCCTTTCGAATTGTCCAACATTATCCATGGACAGCCCGAGTATGTGTAGATTGGGTTCGTTTTCCCGTATGCTATGCTTTGGATCCGATGCAGAATTTCGTCAGTGCCTCCCTGTTGTTCTCCGGGTACACATCCCCTCTTCTTATTGTCGAGACGTGTATCAGGAGAACGAGGAGGTGCTACCGAAATTCTGTGTCGCATCAGGAGCAGAGCATGGGAAAACGAACCCAATCTACACATACTCGGGTGGGATTAGGACCTATCTTTACCTATTAGCGTGTAGGTTGCATGGACGTAATAAAACTGACAAACTTGATTAGCGTATGAATATAGATGATGAATTATATATTTATTTCTTGTGCGCCCATAGGTAGCTAGGCAATATGAGTGATCGTGCTTTGATGTACACTGGTCACCCTAGTCAGAAAGACATGACCCATAAATGGTTAACAAAAACCAGGGGGTTTGTGAGAGCCACATTTGCAAATGGCCAGCAAAAACCATGGTGCCCCTGTCCCAACTACGACAACTGGAAAAAGCAGACACAGTTTGAAATGGGTAAACACCTGCAGAAGTGGGGTTTTACGCCTAATTATACGGTGTGGACTTTTCATGGTGAGTCTGACCAACGTTCCAAAGCTGAGATGATTCGTCGTCGCACCGACGAGCATGGTACCGGGATTGAAGACATGGTGCAAGACTTTGATGATGCTCGGGATTCGGACGATGAGATGGAGAAATCTGCAAAGGCCTTCTATGAAATTTTGGAGTCTCCAAAACGTCCTCTACTCGAGAAGACTGAGCTTTGTCAGCTGGATGCCATCGCGCAAGTAATGGATTTGAAGGCTCAATTCAACCTAGGCAGAGAATGCTACGACGCGATGATGACGATATTTGGACGCTTTCTACCCAAAGGCCATGTACTGCCTACAAACCTGTACCAGACAGAGAAAATCCTCCGTGTACTTAAGATGCCCTATGAGAAGATACATGTATGTGAGAATGGATGTGCCTTATTTAGGCTTGAGTATGCGGCCTTGAACTATTGCCCCATTTGCAATTCTTCCAGGTATATTGTGGTAGACAACGATATGGGTGAGAAGAAACAGACCAAAATCCCCATTAGTGTTCTTCGGTATCTGCCAATCGTACCAAGACTTCAACGTCTTTTCATGGTCGAAGAGACGGCCAAACACATGACATGGCAAAAATTGGGCAAAAGAACCGAACTAGATGCGGATGGGAACAAGATGTTGGTACACACTTCAGATGGTTTTGCGTGGAGGCACTTCGATGCATTACATAAGGATAAATCGGAAGATCCAAGATAACCTAGAGTTGCCATCAGCATGGATGGGTTCAATGTGTATGGTATGACGGCAGCACAATACAGTTGTTGGCCTGTATTTATCATTCCACTCAATTTGCCACCCGGAGAGATTATGAAAAGAAAGAACATTTTCCTGACGTTGATAATTCCAGGGCCCAACTATCCGGGGAATAATATGAATGTGTACATGCAGCCGCGGATGAGTTGCAAGAATCCTGGGATAATGGGATCAAGACCTACAACGCGGCTACCAAAACAAATTTCAAAATGCATGTGTGGTACATGTACTCGACGCATGTTTATCCGGCGTTTGCGCTATTTGCTGGTTGATGTGTGCATGGAAGGTTCCCATGCACCACATGCAAGGAAGCTCTTCAGTTCTGTTGGATGTAGGCTCGTCGCAAGAATTCTTGCTTTCACATGCATAGACAATTCTTGGATCCTGACCATAAGTTCAGAAAAGACAAGAAGAATTTCATCAAAGGTAGAGTTGTCAAAAACACTGCACCAGCTGCATTGACAGGCCAACAGTCCCTTGATCAATTAAATGCTCTCGAGCCTGATCCTTTGCATCCAGGATACTTCAAAGGGTATAATACAGAACACGCTTGGACTCACAAGTCATGCTTATGGGATCTGCCTTACTTCAAATACCTCCTTTGCCCACACAACATCGACGTGATGCACACTGAAAAGAATATTGCGGAGGCCATTTTTGGTACATTGTTCGGCATAGAGGGGAAGTCAAAAGATAATCCTAAGGCTAGAATCGACCTGGAGGCTCTATGTGATAGACCGTTGCAAAACTTGCGACAACGGAAAGGAAAGCAAAGCATAGCAAAGCCAAAGGCATGGTTCAATCTTGAAAGGCCAGCTATGAGGGAAATGCTATTATGGGTGAAAATGCGGTTGATGTTCCCCGATGGGTATGCTGCGAATCTAAAGAGGGGAGCGAGTCTTGAGAAATTGAAAATATTTGGTCTCAAGTGTCATGATTGGCACATATGGATTGAGCGGGTAATGCCGGTGATGTTGCGTGGCTTTATCCCTGAGGATGAATGGCTAGTACTGGCAGAGTTAAGCTATTTCGTCCATTCTCTTTGTGCGAAAGAACTATCGCCTGGCGTGCTACATGAAATGGAAGAGTTGGCGGCGGAGTTGATCTGCAAATTAGAAAAGATCTTTCCACCGGGCTTCTTTAATCCAATGCAACATTTGATTTTGCATCTCCCCACCGAGGCAAGAATGGGGGGCCCCATTCAAAATCGATGGTGCTACTCAACTAAGAGGATGCAGAAGATGCTTCGAGCTAAGTGTAAAAATAAACGTAGAATTGAAGCATCGATGGCCGAGGCATTCATTACTCAGGAGACGGCAAACTTCGTGACAGCACACTACGAAGCCAAAAATCATCATTTGCATAACCTGAAGCCTCGGTACAATGATGGCGATCCACAAAAAGTTCGATCCAACCTCAGCCTATTCAAAGGTAAGCTCGCACCATCCGGTGCTTCGAAAGGGAAATCGTTGGATGTCGAAGAATGGCGGACCATTTCATTGTATATCTTCACCGACCTAATAGAAGTGTTGTCGTACATCGAGTAAGTTCTCAGTAAATTATTGTTCCGCAACTTCTAATTGCTTTGAACTACTCTTATTCTCGGATATTTGATATAGTCGATACGTCACCGAATTCTCGGATGGAGCGGTCATCAAAACGATTCCGTCGAAGAGTATGAGCTTCTCGCAAAGCATGGAGGCGACTACCCCGATTTCATCTCTTGGTTCAAACAAAGGGTAATTAATTACCATTAAGGGCACATTTGATTTCTTGGTCTAATTTGCGGCTAATGCATCCATTTTTTCGTATTAAACTTGTAGGCTGATGCAGAGTCTATGGACGCCGAGTTGAGACAAGTCGCTAATGGTTTTGACTATAAGGTTCGTTCATTTGACAAATACAACATCAACGGGTATCACTTTCGTACCTTTGGCAAAGAGCTATCTATGCCCGACCTAAAGACTACAAATTGTTCTGTCTCTGCTATCGGCGAAGGAGGCACCGAGTATTATGGAAGAGTTGAAGCAATTTATGAACTTCTATTCTATGGTGAAAACCCACCGACCGTCGTAGTCTTCAAATGTTATTGGTTTGAGCCGAGGGAGACTAGAAGGACTCATGAACATATAGGACTAGTCGAAATCAACCAAAACACCCACTTAGATGTTCCCGATGTCTATATTACGGCTCAACAGGCGACACAAGTTTTCTATCTACCGTGGGCCTGCCAAACTGATCCAAATCTCAAAGGTTGGGATGTCGTTTATGAAGTGCTACCACATTTTAGACCACCTACCCTCAATGAAGAGGATTACGAACCTCACATTAACCCAGACACATATGAAGGAGAATTCTTCCAAGAAACACGTATGTCCAAGAAATGTTTCAAGAACCGCTCTACTTCACCCCAGAACATTAAAGTAGACAGCAACAGTGAATCCGTCTTAACCCCTGAGCCCGAACAGGAAGAACTAGAAGAAGAAGAGGTTACTGTTGCGGATGACCTGTCACTTCTTGACCGATTACATAATGGTGGCCTTCCACATGTTCTTCCTGATAGTGATGATGATGATGCATTTATTGATGATAGTGATGATCATGATGCATTTATTGACCCCGAAGCATATATAGACGAGCACGATTGTTATTAGTTCATGTCACATATTCAATTATTATACTATATATAAATTTTGAGTTCATGTTAGGTATTCAATTTTTATTAGTCATGTTGGTATTTATGATGATGATACACTTAAATTTTATACATTTTATTACTCATGTTGGTATTTATATTGTACTAATTTCATTTACTCTTTGTCATGACAGGTGTTGAAACATGGTGGGAAAGGGTCGAAAGCACTCCGCGGCTCCATCTTCGTCGGCGGGTGATGGGATGGGTACATCCATTCCTGCCTCGCCTCTTCGGAGAGTGTTGCTCTCTACTATGCAAGGAGCGCCCCCCGTGAGAGCAGGTCGACCCCCCGTAAAGCCGAGAGGTACTAAAGGTACACGTTGTATTCATGTTGGTATTTATGTTGTACTCATGTTGTATGCATATTGGTATTTATATACATTTTATTACTCATGTTGGTATTTATGTTGTACTAATGGTACACGTGGCCGCGGGAGATATAGGGCGGTGGCTGCCACGCCTTCTGAGGTGGAGGCTACACGGTCTCCGCCAGCACCCCAAGCTGATTCACCTCAGCACATGACTTCTAGGGTGGATTCGTATGAGGTGGAGGCTACACGGTCTCCGGTTCACGAGCCTCGGGTCGACGAGCCTTCGACCCACGAGACTCGTGTCCTAGAGGCTTCGTTCCAGGCGACTCCGGAGCAAAGCGGGGATGAGGGTACGTTCCTAGAGACCCAGTGAGATACCTGGGCTGAGCCAAGTGGCCATGCTGGTAGCGATGAGGAGCTGGGTGAGGGGGCTACCGTCTACCAGTGTGGTAGTTCGGGGCTCCCGCTCGTGCCGGCAACCCCCGAGCAGAGGTGGTCGATTAGGCCAAATGGGGACAAGTAAGTTAATTTACTCTTATTTAACCTTTTTCCTTCATGTTTTCTCAAATATCTAATGTTTTGGCTCTAATTTGTCATACCGTAGGGGTTGGATTGTTGCCAAGGGTGTCCGCAAGCCCAACAGCGTCATTGGTGTGCTTTGCCGTAAAAACTTCCCAGGGTTTGTTACTATGCTCGGTCGGGAGCGAGTGGTAGGAATGACCTGGGAGCACTACTTGTGTGCCCCGGCCCCGCCGAAGGTGGAGATCAACGGTGTTTTGTGCCACACGAGGGCCGACATGGTGATCCAACAGTTCTGGGTAATTTCTCCTTCACACAATTATAAACAACCATAGCTAGTTATTGTACTAATCGGTGTTGTCTCGTTTGCAGACCTACTACAGGTGTGAGGACGGATACGAGGAGGACACGACAAAGGTTATCGAAACCGAATGTCGCCGCCTACTTCAAAACTTTCGGCACGAGGCTCGGGTGCAGGCTGTTTGAGACTACTATGTCATGCGGCGTATTAGGAAGGACAAGGTGAAGCGCCGTAATTCTAAGATGGAGAAGGAGCATTACATGAAGGTAATTACATATTATTAAGGCTTTGTAGTTAGTTTCCTTGATTTGGCTCTTACGCGCTCAAATTTCTCTTTATTAACTTAGGTGCCCCCGAGATGGTGTGTGGATAAGATGGATTGTTGGGAGGCCTTGGTGGGTCAGTGGTGCTCCGAAACGTGGGAGGCCAGCCACAACAACGCCAAGGAGTGACGTGGAAAAATGGTTGGTGTGCCACATCATCAAGGGAGCGTCAACTTAATCCAATTTGGCGAGAACTGGGTATGTGGTTTGCTTCATGCCTCATGCAATTCATTCTTAATGCTATCTTGAGCCTTTTACTAATACAATTTTCCTCTCTCTCTCTTTTAGGCGTGTCACAATAATACGCAGGTGCCACAGATGTACGACCTGTATGCGATGGCCCATACTGCCTCGTACAAGAAGGTCAAGACATTCTCTGAGTCTGACCTCGAGCATCCAGAAAACTTCACCAACATCTCCTCCCACCACAAGCTCGTGAAGTACAGAGATCACGGGAAGGCGAGGAAAGGGGAGGACTTTAACCCGAGCGAGGGGCCTATTGATCCAGAGCTGGTGGTGATAGCTGGCAACGGGAGGCCCCATGGCTCGATCGCCATTGGAGACGGCCTTATACGTTGTCCTAGCACTCTCCGGAAAACAAAAGGCACGCCAAACGAGCTCCTGTCCGGAGATAACACCTCGTCCACGGCCAGTCAAACTCGCCATCGATGTTAGTTTAATTGACTCAACTATCTTTTCGCATTATGTTGTGCGTTGGAACCAATATGATTACAATGCTAACAACGAGTTGTGTTGCAGGCTGCTATTCTGACAGAGAGACAAGCAATGCAGGCGGCTATGGCGGAGAAGGATAAGGAGATGAGGGAGCTGGAGGAGAGGATGACTGCATTGGTGGAGGCGGAGAGGGCACGGAATGATGCGTCTAACAGGGCCATATACGAGCTCTTCGTGGTAAGTTTCTTCTTCATATTATTTCAAATCTTGCATTTTAATGTCTGTTTCATTAATAAATAAATAAATTGACTTGTTGAAACCAAATATATAGTCTATGTGCGAGAAGACCGGCCAAGTCCCTCCGCCGATGCCAGTCATTAACATGGCGGGGACGGTGAGTTTCATTTCACTACAGTGATCTTAAGAGTGTCCTCATGCTAACGACACATTGCAAATGATGTTCGTTATAGAATATCTCCTGAAACGCATCGCACGACCCTTCTACAGTGGAGCCTTCTCCATGGCAGCCTTCTCCACGTGAAACAAGCCAGAGCCACCGTGCTTCACCACCGTCATGACGATAATGGTATGTTATTTCTAGTGTTTTAATAAAGATTACATATATTAGCTAAGTTCTCTCCTAAATGACATAATAAGGCTTAGGTAGCTCGAAGATGACCTATTCCCCCTAACTTAGGTATTAAATGGCCTATAATTAGCTTAGCTAGATCCAAAATAGCTTAATATGCATAGTTTGCTCCGGAATGACCTATTTTACCCAAGTTAGCTCCGAAATGACCTATAGTTAGCTAGGCTTCCACCTAAATGACATAATTAGCTTAGTTAGCTCCAAAATGGTCTATTTAATAAAAATGATATATACTTAGCTAATTATCATCGAAATGACATAATTAGCTCCAAAATGATATATACTTAGCTAATTATCCTCCAAAATGACATATTTAACCAAAGTTAGCTCCGAAACGACATATAGTTAGCTAGACTTCCACCTAAATGACATAATTAGCTTAGTTAGCTCCAAAATGACCTATTTAATAAAAAATAACCTATAGTTAGCTAAGTTCTCTCCTAAATGACATAATAAGGCTTAGGGAGCTCCAAGATGACCTATTCCCCCCAACTTAGGTATTAAATGGCCCACAATTAGCGTAGCTAGATCCAAAATGGCTTAATAAGCATAGTTTGCTCCGGAATGACATATTTTACCCAAGTAGCTCCGAAATGACCTATAGTTAGCTAGGCTTCCACCTAAATGACATAATTAGATTAGTTAGCTCCAAAATGGTTTATTTAATAAAACATGACCTATACTTAGCTAATTATCCTCGAAATGACATAATTTGCTCCAAAAAGGCATTCTTAGCTAATTTATCCCGAAGAATGGGACAAGAGGAGAAGAAAGAGGAAAAATGAAAAGAAGGAAGAAGAAGAAGAAGAGAAGAAGAAGAAGAGAAGAAGAAGGACAAGAAGAAGGAGAAGAAGGAGGAGAAGAAGGAGAAGGAGCTCCTCCTTCTCCTTCTTCTTCCTCCTTCTTCCTCCTTCTTCTTCTTTTCTTCTTCGTCTCCTCTTCCTTCTCCTTCTCCTCCTCCTCCTCCTCCTCCTCCTTCTTCTTCTTTTACTTCTTCTTCTCTTCTTGCTTCTTCTCTTTCTCTTCTTCTACGTAGCTTAGACTCATCCAACAAAGACTAAATTGGCTAATTATCCTACAAAATGACATAATTAGCTTAGTTAGGTGAAAACTTCATAAGAACCTTGGTTAGCTCATTAAAATGACCAATTTTGCTAAAAAATGAAATAATAAGCTCAAAATGGCATAAGAACCTTGGTTAGCTCATGAATATTATATACTTAGCTTGGCTTCCACCTAAATGATATAATTAGCCAATTTAGCTCCAATATGGCTTAATAAGCAGAGTTAGCTCCAAAATGACATTTTAACACAAGTTAGCTCCGAAACGACCTATAGTGAGCTAGGCTTCTACCTAAATGACATAATTAGCTTAGTTAGCTCCAAAATGACCTATTTTATAAAAAAATGACCTATAGTTAGCTAAGTTCTCTCCTAAATGACATAATAAGGCTTAGGTAGCTCCAAGATGACCTATTCCCCCTAACTTAGGTATTAAATGGCCTATAATTAGCTTAGCTAGATCCAAAATGGCTTAATAAGTATAGTTTGCTCCGAAATGACATATTTTACCCACGTAGCTCCGAAATGACCTATAGTTAGCTAGGCTTCCACCTAAATTACATAATTAGCTTAGTTAGCTCCAAAATGGTCTATTTAATAAAACATGACCTATACTTAGCTAATTATTCTCGAAATGACATAATTATCTCCAAGAAGTCATTCTTAGCTAATTTAGCCCGAAGAAGGGGACAAGAGGAGAAGAAAGAGGAAAAATGGAAAGAAGGAAGAAGAAGAAGAGAAGAAGAAGGACAAGAAGAAGGAGAAGAAGGAGGAGAAAAAGGAGAAGGAGCTCCTCCTCCTTCTTCTTCCCCCTTCTTCCTCCTTCTCCTTCTCCTTCTTCTTTACTTCTTCTTCTCCTCTTCCTTCTCCTTCTCCTCCTCCTCCTCCTCCTCCTTCTTTTACTTCTTCTTCTCTTCTTGCTACTTCTCTTTCTCTTCTTCTATGTAGCTTAGACTCATCCAACAAAGACTAAATTCACTAATTATCCAACAAAATGACACAATTAGCTTAGTTAGGTGAAAACATAATAAGAACCTTGGTTAGCTCATTAAAATGACCAATTTAGCTAAAAAAGAAATAATAAGCTCAAAATGACATAACAACCTTGGTTAGCTCATGAATATTATATACTTAGCTTGGCTTCCACCTAAATGATATAATTATCCAATTTAGCTCCAATATGGCTTAATAACCATAGTTAGCTCCAAAATGACATATTTAACCCAAGTGAGCTCTAAAACGACCTATAGTTAGCTAGGCTTCCACCTAAATGACATAATTAGCTTAGTGAGCTCCAAAATGACCTATTTAGTAAAAAATGACCTATAGTTAGCTATGTTCTCTCCTAAATGACATAATAAGGCTTACGTAGCTCCAAGATGATCTATTCCCCCTAACTTAGGTATTAAATGGCCTATAATTAGCTTAGCTAGATCCAAAATGGCTTAATAAGCATAGTTTGCTCCGGAATGACATATTTTACCCAAGTAGCTCCAAAATGACCTATAGTTAGCTAGGCTTCCACCTAAATGACATAATTACCTTGGTTAGCTCCAAAATGGTCTATTTAATAAAACATGACCTATACTTAGCTAATTATCCTCAAAATGACATAATTAGCTCCAAAAGGCATTCTTAGCTAATTTAGCCCGAAGAAGGGGACAAGAGGAGAAGAAAGAGGAAAAATAAAAAGAAGGAAGAAGAAGAGAAGAAGAAGGAGAAGGAGAAAGAAGAAGGAGAAGGAGAAGGAGGAGAGAAGCTCCTTCTCCTTCTTCTCATCCTTCTTCTCCTTCTTTTTGTCCTTCGTCTTTTCTTCTTCTTCTCCTCTTCCTTCTCCTTCTCCTCCTCCTTCTCCTCCTCCTCCTCCTTCTTCTTCTTCTTCTTTTTCTTCTCCTTCTTCTTCTCTTCTTGCTTCTTCTCTTTCTTCTTCTACATAGGTTATTTTCCCCAACAAAGACATACTTAGCTAATTATCCTCCAAAATGACATAATTAGCATAGTTAGGTAAAAACATCATAAGAACCTTGGTTAGCTCATTAAAATGACTAATTTAGCTCCAAAATGACATAATAAGGTCAAAATAGATTAAAAATCATAGTTGGCTACAAATTGACATATTTTATCCAAGTTAGTTCTAGAATGACCTATACTTAGCTAAGTTCTCTCCTAAATGACATAATAAGGCTATGTAGCTCCAAGATGACTTATTCCACCTAACTTAGCTATTGAATGGCCTATACTTAGCTAAGTTCTCTCCGAAATAACCTATATACTTCTTCACCTAGTATTATTCTTCTAACTTTCTTATTTGCATTTTGCAGATTACATTCACTTCACGGGAAGCTTGGATTATATTGATGGAATGCTTGAAGATGATTTCTTGTACCATGGCTTCACGGAAGCTTGTATTAAAACTATTGTAGTATATGGATATATATGAAACTTCGTATGCATGTGGATAAAACGGGTGTAATATATGGTTTGGTACGGATGGAACTTGCATAATATGTATGTACTATGGATGAAAGTTATTTTAATATGCTTATGAGTACGGAAACAAATTTATTTTTGTCAAATATGTATATATATATCCTGATTATTGTGAAAAATGCTGGATATAATAAGAAATAAAATAAAAAGGGGTTGGTTCCCCCCTTTGCCGTCTGCCCCCACATGGCAAAGGGGGGATCGCGGACGGCAAAGAGGGGAGAGAGAGGGGATTGGTTCCCCCTTTGCCGTCTGCCCCCACATGGCAAAGGGGGGATGGCAGACGGCAAAGAGGGGAGAGAGAGGGGCTTGGTTCCCCCCTTTCTCGTCTGCCCCCACATGGCAAAGGGGGGATGGCAGACAACAAAGAGGGGAGAGAGAGGGGCTTGGTTCCCCCCTTTGCCGTCTGCACCCACATGGCAAAGGGGGGATGGCAGATGGCGAAGAGAGGAGGCTTGCCGTTAACACTTAACTGGACCGTTGGTGTGTCTACCGTCCCATTTAATTTGTCGTTTGCCCCCTCATGGAAAATATTCTTTGCCGTCCACTTAAAAAAAGCAGACGGCAAAGAACCTCTTCACCGGAATTTTTTTGCCATCTGCTGACCGACGGCAAAGCCTTCACCGTCCATGGTTCCCCCCTTGCCGTCAGCCATGGCAGACGACAAATTTATAAATTCTAGTAGTGCTAAGGCAAAGGCGCGGCTTGCATCGAGACACAAACAGAAAGCACACACACTACAAGCATGCCTGGTATCACATGAACCATTACACGGACTCTACTTCGCATTGGGACTCCTAACTTGTCCTAAGACATCCATCCCAAGCGATGGATTGCTCGGTCTCGTACACAAGTTTTCAGGGTCTTCCTCCTCATCCTCATCAGTGCGGAAAACATCTTCCTTCAGGTGTGTGGGGGAAGGAAGAGGTCTATCACGATGATGTTTCGTCGGTGAAGCGTTGAGAAGTTCAGCATATTCCTCGGCAGTCAAGCGACGACTTTGTATAGGAGTGGCCTTAAGTGCTGGTATTCCTCCTCGGAAGGCGATGGCAGATTGCCCTCCGGGTGCTCCTTTTTCTTAATCTTGCATGTCTTCATCTTCTCTAGGCGAAGTAGGTCCTTAACTTGACGAAGTTCTTGGCGGAGCATCACAAACACCTTGATCACAAGGTGAGCTAGAGTGTCGACAGAGAGGCTGAAGTAGGTCTGAAACCTGAGTGGCGTTCCTTCCTCTCGGAATGGTTTGACTGTCCATCTACCGTCAAGTCCGTCCTTAACAAAATGCAGGTGATGAGTAGCCGTCTGGTTTACCATCTCGGGGAGGAAACCACGGAGATGCACGAGCGCCTCTCGTGTTGCTGTCTCCACTGCCAATACAAGAGTCTCCATCTGTGGTCCTTCAAAGAACCAACTAGCTGGGGAGTCGTTTGCCTTGACAATCACGTCCACGTGATATTCCTTTGTGTTGGCATTAACCCAGTGCTCGTTGGAGAGAAAAATGGGCGTGCGGCGTAATTGAAACTTGTCCAAGCTGTCTCCCAAGAGTAGGGGAAAGCCAGTTTCCAGAAGCGTCTCAGGTACAACGACCATCTACAAGGTTTTTAGGAGAGGTTTAAAATTTGTGCGTGGTATGAAAAGGTAGTAGGGTGTAGAAAATCTCAAGTGTAAGGGCTGAGAGTGTCATTCGCTTCGGATATCTTCCATACAACCTAAGGCTTCCTACAATCAGGATGGCTCTGATACCAGCTCTACGGGGACCCCGACTTACGCGTCGAGATCGCTGAATGCACATGTAAAGTGATCCCAGGGAGCAATGCTCACTGAACATGCAGATACTGAATAACAAGAATCTTACATCCGAAATTAACGTCTAATACAATAAAGAACCATCACGATCAAGTCTTACATAGATAGGGCCAAGAAGGCCAATGACACCAACACAACTACTAGCGGAATACTTGGTAGTAAACGGGAACCCATGCCATCAGCCTTAACCAACGCGCATTATGACTGGGAAGTGTCCTAGTTCGCGTGTGTATCTCCGACGATGAATTCTTCCCCATACTCTGGTTCCTCCATGTCTGGTCAATAAAATAACGAGTGCCAAGCCAATGATTACATTGAATGTGCTCGCAAACAGCCATGATATGGATAATGTAGTTGGTACGATAATAAAGTAATATGCAGCCCTTGCGGAAAGCAAGCTTTAATTGAAAATGAGCATAGTCAATAACTTGTATGGATATGCATCATATTCTATGTGGTGATCATGAATACAAGTCACAAATATCAACATATCTGCAGAGGGCTGAACACCACAGGTTCACCCTATATGCCAAGTCTCGAGACTTGTCATATCATCTTACTGAGGTGTCACCTCAATACACACACACATCTGATTTACGTGGAAACGACTCGACATAGTTTAAGCAGGATTACCCAACTGACCTTGACCGTGGACATGACTATTCAAATAGTTTTACACTTTGCACAGGTTGTACGTTGTACGCACGGGATCTTGGAAACTTCCGTGTCAACCATGACTCGCGGTATATAACATACCCGAGGTAAGTACCCTATCAATGCCTTTCCCCTCACGACACTAGACAAGGAGTCCACTCGATTGGTACCCAGCCCACATGATGTACGTCTTATGAGCACCAACTCTAGACCGTATCATCTATGCAGGGACCAAGGGTGTGCCCAGAACATCTAAAATGGCATGGTCGCCCTACCTGGCACGACCCTGTGACGAGAGTGAACATATCACTACCACCACTAGTAATGCAGCTCCTTGCAAGCACGACCAGAGTAATAAACACAACCTCATCCCATAAAGGGGTATCGTGGTCGCACATGTAAGGTTGGGACGGTTGACACATCATAAATCTAATCCCATTTTCGAAACCACTCACACAAAACCTTTCCGGTACACCACTTATTTCTCAATTGGTCACCCAACTCAACACCATCACCCTCGAGCATTAGTGGCACCTGACGGGGTTTTCGTAAAACTTTTGTAATCACCATGTTTTACCATCACCATGCATATGATATACCTATGCGTAGCACTACTGTCTACTTGTCCACAATTAATCAGGATGACCCTCATAGATGGTAAGGTCATGCTCAGTGCAAGTACGCCAGAGGAGCTATCGGAAACACCCTACCGAGGGGTTACCGACTAACTCATGATCATATGCATCGGGGTAAAGTATTCAACATGGCATGCATAAAAATGCTTTCTCACAGATGGTCAATGGGCTGCTTGCCTTGATCTGCTAGGTATCCGGGGTCTTCGAGGTCTTCGGGTCCAAGTCCTATGTCAAAAGCGTGATCTACCATCGTAAATATAATAATAATAATAACAATAATAAGCACACTCAAAAACATAGCACAAATCAGATTAAAAATGTTAACCCTTTTTGAGAAATTATAAATTTAGTTTAAAAAATGTTTGTTTCTGTTTTTGAAGTAAAAAAGGTATGTTTAAATTCTTATTAACACAAGCTAAAAATACCCAAACTAGGTATTTAATTAAAGTTGCGCATAAAAGTCTTTGCAAAAATTTGCACAATACCACTAATAAATTCTACACATTTTTAGAATAATTATGCTGGAAAAATATTTAAATTTAATTAAATATTTTATTCTGTAGAAATAATCTAAGAATCTGCTTTAAAAGAAAAAGAAAGGGGTTCAGGCCTTGGCCCGGCTCGGCCAGCAGCTGGGCCGGCCCAACTGGCCAACCGACCAACTAGCCAACCGGCCAGCCCAAGCGTGCGCGCCGTCAGGTTTAAACTAGACGGGCGGGCCCCTGCGGTCAGCGACGTAGAGGGGAGAAAGGGGGAGAGACTGGCCACCGACAGGTGGAACCGTCCTGTCGGGGTCGTCTTCCACCTTCAGACAGAGAGGAGGGGAGGCACGCCGACGGCGGCTCCGACATCCTCGTGGACAAGGGAGCACAGAAATGGGCTCGTGGCGTCTCCACCTACCTGGTAGGGGTTGAGGGACCGACGGGGAGGACCTCTGTCACTGGCGACGATGAGGTCGCGGCAGAGAAGCTTGGGGTTGTGGTGGAGAAGGGTGTTCCGAGCGGGGAGAAGCTCGAGGGAGTGGTGAAGAAGGTTCCTAAGCTTGTTGTGGTCACGGGGAAAGCGAGAGGAGCTCGAGAGCGAGCCTGTAGCCCGAGATTGACGGAGCTTCGATGCAACGGCGCTCGGTCGATCTCGAGCAGCGGGGCTCTCCTTGCTCAAGTGGGGATGCTAGGGGCTCGATTGAAGGTTGGGAGGAGACGAGTGAGGTGCTAGAATGACGGGGGAAGCCTATTTATAGTCTGGCGATGGGGCACCGAGCGGGGGAGCGCCGGTGGTTTTTTCCAAGGCTGCAGGAGAGGGAGAGAGGGCTCCTGGGCTGCCTTCAAGGACGGGTTCCGCGCTGCTCACATTCCCCTTGGAATGATGCCTATCAAGAAGTGGGGGTTTCGTGTAGTGAAGTGATACGTCTCAAACGTATCTATAATTTTTAATGGTTTCATGATGTTATCTTGTCAACTTTGGATGTTTTATATACCTTTTATATCTTTTTTGGGACTAACTTATTAATTCAATGCCAAGTGCGAGTTCCTGTTTTTTCTGTGTTTTTGACTCTTTTCAGATCTGATTTTGGAACGGAGTCCAAACGGAATAAAATGCCCGAAATAATTTTTTCCAGAACAGAAGAAGATCGGGGGAATTGAGGGCCAAGGCAGGAGAGCCACAGGGGGCCCACAAGCCCTGTAGCCGCCACCAGGGGGCTGGCGGCTACCAGGCTTGTGGCCTCCCTGGCGCTCCCCTGCCCTAGCTCTTTCGCCTATATATTCCCTAAAATCCCAGAAAAAATCAGGGCATCCACGAAAATACTTTTCCACCACCGCAAGCTTCCGTTTCCGTGAGATCTCATCTGGAGACCCTTCCCGGTGCCCTGCCAGAGGGGACTTTGGAGTTGCAAGGCTTCTACATCAACATCATCGCCTCTCCAATGCCTCGTGAGTAGTCCACTTTAGACCTACGGGTCCGTAGTTAGTAGCTAGATGGTTTCTTCTCTCTCTTGGATCTTCAATACAAAGTTATCCATGATCTTCATGGAGATCTATCCGATGTAATCCTCTTTGGCGTTGTGTTTATCAGGATCCGATGAATTGTGGATTTATGATCAGATTATCTATGAATTATATTTGAGTCTTTGCTGATTACTTATATGCATGATTTGATAACCTTGTAAGTCTCTCCGAGTCTTGGGTTTTGTTTGGCCAACTACATCTATGATTCTTGCAATGGGAGAAGTGCTTGGTTTTGGGTTCATACCGTGTGGTGAACTTTCCCAGTGACAGAAGGGGCAGCAAGGCACGCATCGTGTTGTTGCCATCAAGGGTAACAAGATTTTCTTTTATCGTAGATATCAGATTGTCCATCTACATCATGTCATCTCGCTTAAGGTGTTACTCTATTCTTATGAACTTAATACACTAGATGCATGCTGGATAGCGGTCGACGTGTGGAGTAATAGTAGTAGATGCAGAAAGTATCGGTCTACTTGTTTTGGACGTGATGCCTATAGATATAATCATTGCCTTAGATAACGTCATGACTTTGCACGGTTCTATCAATTGCTCGACAGTAATTTGTTCACCCACTGTCTACTTGCTTTCATGAGAGAAGCCACTAGTGAACACTACGACCCCCGGGTCTATTCACAACTATCGTCTCCACTTTTACTTTTACTTTGCTTTGTTTACTTTTTGCTTTCAGTTCTCACTTTGCAAAAAATCTATAAGGGATTGACAACCCCTTCATAGCGTTGGGTGCAAGCTCTTTGTGTTTGTGAAGGTACTTGTGACTTGACGCGATCCTCCCACTGGATCGATACCTTGGTTCTCAAAACTGAGGGAAATACTTACCACCGCTGTGCTACATCACCCTTTCCGCTTCGAGGGAACACCAACGCAAGGCTCCAAGGCCATGGGGGAATCCTTTGCATATTTGACAAGGAAGTCCCTAAAGGCGTAGCCGTAGCAGAATGACTCCTGGCGCCGTTGCTGAGGAGTATCAAGACAAGAATAGTCTCCCGTCAACACACCTATTGCTGGCGCCATTGGAAGGTCTTTTGTTGCAGTAGCAGAAGTATTTCTGGCGCCGTTGCCGGGGAAGGAGAGATCAAGTCAAGATCTATCCAAGTAGGTGTCACAAACTCATCTCTTGCATTTACCTTTTTTGTTAGTTGCCTCTCGTTTTCCTCTCCCCACTTCACATTTGCCATTTTCATTTGCCTTTCTCCCTTGCCATTTTCATTTGCCTTTTTGCCTTTCTCCTTTGCCGTTTTCTTTTGCCTTTTGCTGTTTTCCTTTGCCAGTTTTCTTGCTTGCTTGTGTTCTTGTTAGTTTGTTGAAGTCATCATGGCTGAAAACACCAAACTTTGCGACTTCTCGAGTACCAATAATAATGATTTTATTAGTACTCCGATTGCTCCCGCCACTAGTGCGGAATCGTATGAAATCAACGCTGCCTTGCTGAATCTTGTTATGAAAGAGCAATTCTCTGGCCTTCCTAGTGATGATGCCGCATCCCATCTCAATACCTTCATTGAATTTTGCGATATGCAAAAGAAAAGAGATGTGGATAATGACGTGATTAAGTTGAAGTTTTTTCCTTTCTCATTGCGAGATCGCGCAAAAACTTGGTTTTCTTCTTTGCCTAAAAATAGTATCGATTCTTGGGATAAGTGCAAAGATGCTTACATATCCAAGTATTTTCCGCCGTCTAAGATTATCACCCTACGTAGCGATATCATGAATTTCAAGCAACTTGATCATGAACATGTTGCACAATCTTGGGAGAGGATGAAGTTAATGATTAGGAATTGTCCCGCTCATGGCTTGAGTTTGTGGATGATTATACAAATCTTTTATGCTGGTGTGAATTTTTCTTCTCGCAATATCTTGGACTCCACCTCAGGTGGAACGTTCATGGAAATCACATTAGGAGACACTACAAAACTCTTAGACAATATGATGACCAACTACTCTCAGTGGCACGCTAGCAAAAAGGTCACCTGCTAGCAAAAAGGCACACGCTATAGAATAAATTAACTCGCTTAGTGCTAAGTTGGACGAGTTGATGAATTTGGTTGCTAGTATAAATGCTCCTTTATTTCCTAATGACATGCTACTATCTTCCTTGATTGAGAGTAGCAACGCTAGTTTGGACGTTAATTTTGTTGGTAGGAACAATTTTGGCAACAACAATGCTTTTTGAGGAAACTATGTTCCTAGGCCTTTTCCTAGTAACTCCTCTAACAATTATGGCAATTCCTACAACAACACTTTTGGAAATCACAAAAAATTACCCTCTGATTTAGAGAGTAATATCGAAGAGTTCATCAACTCTCAAAAGATTTTCAATGCGTCCATAGAGGAAAAACTAATCAAAATAGACGATTTGGCTAAGAGCGTTGATAGGATGTCTTATGATATTGATTCTTTGAAAGTTAGATGTGCTCCTCCCAAGGTCAACTTGGATGAAACTTTAAAATCTATGCGTGTCTCCATGAATGAGAGCAAAGAAAGAACCGCCCAAATTCGCGCTAGGCATGAATGGTTTAAAAGGGTGTGTTCTAGTGATGCAAATCACGAAGATCTTAAAGTGATTGGTGTGACTCCTCTTGAATCTTTGTTTTCGCGTGTCAAACCTATTGATGAAGGGGCTGGATATGAATCCACTTTGGTTGAAAAACGCCCCAATGATTCGCAGTCCACCTATCTTGATGATAAAGGTTTGGAGAGTGGAGTAGAAGAAATCAAAATATTGGGTAGTAATGAAACTCCCACTTTGGATTTCTAGGAATTGAATTATGATAGTTGCTCCTTTTTTGAATGCATTTCTTTGATGCAATCCATTGCAAACTCTCCACATGCTTATAGCCAAAGCAAAGCCTTTACCGCACATATCATAGATGCTATGATGAAATCTCTTGAAGAGAAACTCGAATTAGAAGTGTCTATACCTAGAAAACTTCATGATGAGTGGGAACCTACTATCAAAATCAAAGTCAAAAACTATGAATGCAATGCTTTGTGTGATTAGGGTGGTAGTGTTTCCGCGATTCCAAAGTCTTTATGTGATATTCTTGGTTTTCATGAGATTGAAGAGTGGTCTCTTAATTTGCATCTTGCGGATTCTACTTTCAAGAAACCTATGGGAAGGATCGATGATGTTCTTATTGTTTCAAATAAGAACTATGTACCCGTGGATTTCATTGTACTTGACATAGATTGCAATCCATCATGTCCCATTATTCTTGGTAGACCTTTCCTAAGGACTATTGGTGCTATCATCGATATTAAGGAAGGGAATATTAGATTTAAATTTCCTCTAAAGAAGGACATGGAGCATTTTCCTAGAAAGAAAATAAGATTGCCTTATGAATCTATGATGAGGGCTACTTATGGTTTGAGCACCAAAGATGATTATACGTGATTCCATCACCTTTTGCCTAGCTAAGGGCGTTAAACAATAGCGCTTGTTGGGAGGCAACCCAACGAATCTATCCTTTTTCTTTCTGTTTTGTGTTTTCCACACTTTCATAATTCTGTTATGATTGTGTTTTTTGTGTTTCTTTTGCGTTTGTGCCAAGTAAAACCGTTATGATTAGTCTTGGGGATGATCGTTTGGTCATGCTGGAAAAGACAGAAACTTTCTGCTCACGAAAAGAATTTTCATTTTTTTGTGTAAGAGCTTTTGAGTTGATTCTTTTTGCTCCTGATTGCTATGCAAATTCTTCAGACTGTCGTAAGTTTTCAGAATTGTTGAAGTACCAGAAGTATATGAATTATACAGATTGCTACAGACTCGTCTGCTGTTAACAGATTCTGTTTTTGTTGAGTTGGTTGCTTACTTTGATGAAACTATGGATAGTATCGGGGGGTATTAGCCAAGGAAGATTGAAAATACAGTAACCCAACATCAACATAAGTAGAATTTAAGTTTTCTATAGTACCTAAGGAAGTGGTGATTTGCTTTCTTATACTAATGATATCACGAGTTTCTGTTTAAGTTTCGTGTTGTGAAGTTTTCAAGTTTTGGGTGAAGTTCTTATGGACAAAGAGATAAAGAGTGGAAAGAGCTCAAGCTTGGGGATGCCCAAGGCACCCCAAGTTGATTCAAGGATGTCGAAAAAGCCTAAGCCTGGGGATGCCCCAGGAAGGCATCCCCTCTTTCGTCTTCAATCCATCGGTAACGTTACTTGGGGCTATATTTTTATTCACCACATGTTATGTGTTTTGCTTGGAGCGTCTTGTATCATAGGAGTCTTTTATTTTTGTTGTGTCACAATCTTCCTTGCTGCACACCTAGAGAGAGAGACATGCACTCACCGTGATTTTGTCGAGCTTCACTTATATCCTTTGGTTAGACAATTCAGCTCACATGTGCTTCACTTATATCTTTTGAGCTAATCGATTTTGCTCTATGTGCTTCACTTATATCTTTTAGAGCACGGAAGCGCGTGGCTTGGTAGTTGACCTATGCTATGAAAGTAGTCTCAAAAGGGGTAGTTATCCAAAGGGATATGAAAAATTATATCTCCATGTGCACTGAATAGTTAGAGAAGTTTGATTCCTCTCAATTAGTTTTGAGTTGTGGTTGTGGTAATATTTAAGTTATGGTAGTATGGTGTTGTGGATCTAGAAATACTTGTGTTGAAGTTAGTGATTCCCGTAGCATGCACGTAGGGTGAACCACTATGTGATGAAGTCTGAGCATGATTAGTCTATTGATTGTCATCCTTTGTGTGGCGGTCGGGATCGCGCGATGGTTTATACCTACCAACCCTTCCCCTAGGAGTATGCGTTGAATGCTTTGTTTCGATTACTACTAAAAATTTTGCAACAAGTATATGAGTTCTTCATGACTAATGTTGAGTCCATGGTTTAGATGCACTTTCACCTTCCACCATCACTATCTTCTTTAGTGTTGTGCAACTTTCGTCGATGCACAAAACCCACCATTAGCCTCCCTCAAAACAGCCACCATACCTACCTACTATGGTTTTTTCAAAGCCATTCCGAGATATATTGCCATGCAACTACCACCATGACATGTGCCACAGTTTCTACATTGCCATTGCATGATCTTAATAGCTAGCATGATGTTTCCATTAATGTCTATGCCATGCTAGATCATTGTCATGGTACACTACCGAAGGCATTCCATATAGAGTCATCATTGCTCTAAGTTTTGGGTTGTAAGTGTGATGGTCATCATTGATGGAGCATTGTCCCATGTGAGGAAATAAAAGAGGCCAGTGAAGCCCATATACAAAAAGAGGCCAAAGATGCCCACCAAAATAAAATAATAAAATAAAACATAAAAAAGAGGCCAAAGAGCCCACCAAAAAAATGAGAGAAAAAGAGAGAAGGGACAATGCTACTATCCTTCCACACTTGTGCTTATTAAGCACCATGATATTCATGATTGAGAGTCTCTTGTTTTGTCACCACCATATAGCTAGTGGGAAATTTTCATTATATAACTTGGCTTTTATATTCCAATGATAGGCTTCCTCAAATTGCCTTAGGTCTTCGTGAGCAAGGAAGTTGGATGCACACCCACTAGTTTTCTTTATGAGATTTCACATACTCTTAGCTCTAGTGCATCATTTGTATGGCAATCCCTACTCATTCACATTGATATCTATTGATGAGCATCTCCATAGCTCATTGATATGCCTAGTTAATGTGACCATCTTCTCCTTGTTTGTCTTGCAACCTCGACCACACTCCATTCCACTTATAGTGCTAAAGTCATGGCTCACGCTCATGTATTGCATGAGAGTTGAAAAAGTTTGAGAAAGTACAGGTGTGAAAACAATTACTTGGCCAATACCGGGGTTGTCCATGATTTAAATTCATTGTGCAAGGATGATAGAGCATCGCCATACTATATGATTTTGTAGGGATAACTTTCTTTTGGCCTTGTTATTTTGAAAGTTCATGATTACCTTGCTAGTTTGCTTGAATTATTATTGTCTCCACATCAATAGCAAACTATTGTTTTGAATCTAATGGATCTGAACATTAATGTCACATAAGAGGAGTTACAAAGGACATCTATGCTAGGTAGCATGAAAGCATCAAAAATTCATTCTTTATCACTTCCCTACTCGAGGACGAGCAGGATTTAAGCTTGAGGATGCTTGATACGTCTCAAACGTATCTATAATTTTTGATGGTTTCACGTTGTTATCTTGTCAACTTTGGATGTTTTATATACCTTTTATATATTTTTTGGGACTAACTTATTAATTCAGTGGCAAGTGCCAGTTCCTGTTTTTATGTGTTTTTGACTCTTTTTAGATCTGATTTTGGAATGGAGTCCAAACGGAATAAAATCCCCGAAATAAATTTTTCCAGAACAGAAGAAGATCAAGGGACTTGAGGGCCAAGGCAGGAGAGCCATAAGGGGGCCCACAAGCCCTGTAGCCGCCACCAGGGGGCCGGCGGCTACCAGGCTTGTGGCCTCCCTGGCGCTCCCCTGCCCTAGCTCTTTCGCCTATATATTCCCTAAAATCCTAGAAAAAATCAGGGCATCCACGAAAATACTTTCCCGCCACCGCAAGCTTCCGTTTCCGCGAGATCACATCTGGAGACCCTTCCCGGTGCCCTGCCGGAGGGGACTTTGGAGTTGGAGGGCTTCTACATCAACATCATCGCCTCTCCAATGACTCTGGAGTAGCATGAAGCAAGGAAGAGGCACAGTGAAGGAGTACCTGCAAAAGTTTAACCTCTTGTCGAGGTATGCGCCTGATGGTGTCAACACTAAAGCCTCTAAAGGTGGAACGCTTCATGGTAGGGCTTGAGAAGTTGCTGCAATATCATCTTGTTATCTGTGACTGCCTGACCTTCTATGATCTGGTGAAAAGGCTCTCATACTTGAAGACAAGTGCCGTGCTATGGATGATACTCACAAGCATAAGCTGATGGGGTAGTTCCAGCAACCAGAAGGCTCGTCCGTGGCAGACAGCCCCGACAAGGCCTAACTATCAATAACAACAGTACAAGACTCCTGCACCTCGCCCAAGCTTTTAGCCTCAGTAGTATGCCAGCCCCAAGCCGGCATACAACCCGCCCAGCAACAGTGGGGGCAAGCCTAACAACCCGGGGCAGATCACTTGCTTTGGGTGTGGACAGCCTGGACACTACTCTAGGCAATGCCTCAACAAGAAGTCTGATGCACCGCGCTCCAATGCACCGAATTAAGGACAACGTCATGGAGCACCAAACAAGAATTAGGCTTCCCGCAACCAACAATACCAGAGCAGGGGATGCGTGAACCACATCTGTGCAAAGGAAACCCAGGAAGACCTGGACTGCATACTGGGTACGTTCCTCGTCAACTCCACTCCAGCAACAATATTGTTTGATTGTGGTGCTTCACATTCTTTTGTCCCCCAAAAGTTTGCTACGAAGATTGGTTTGAAACCTACATTCCTAAATGGTCAAATGGCGGTATTGTAACAGCCCGAGACCGACGCTCCAGAAGATTCCCCTTTTATTCCATTGCCATCGTGTGATTAGGTTGGTTTTCGCAATCATCATCGTATTATTCGCATCATCTCCATTGCATCGGCACTCCGTTGATGCGAATTTTCAAAACTTGCATCCGTTATTAGTTATTGGTTCTCTCCGTTCTTATCGTTGACCATCTCGAGACCAACCACACATGCATGTGCGGCATCATTTAAATCTCATTTTAGAAGTGTGTATAAAACTTTTCCGGATTGGGTTGAAAGTTGGCATGCAGTCTTAATATAGCGTGCCAAATTTCATCACGATCAGAGTTTGTTTGATACCCGAACCATTAAACCTATAGCGGCACTATAGCCGGTCAAACGTGAGGTATTTTAAACTCTGTCACCAGGTTGCCTGTTTTCCCTCTCATCCCCGCCTAGCTCCTCTGCACAATGCAGTGACCCTGCTCGCAACCTAGTCTGGAAAATTCCCCCGGGCCCAGACTCGACGATCGTGACCGTTGGATCAGGATCAACCCCATTTTACCACAAACCATCTTCGATTTGTCCATTGGTCTCCCTAACCTAATTATATTGACGTCTGATCTAAATCGGAGGGCTCTAATTAGACCCTAGTTAGGAAATAGATGCTATTTGTATATGAATCTTGGTCAAGCCTACCTTAACCTAGACCTATTCCAAATCGCACCAGGACCAAACGAAACCACCTGAACCCTATCCCCACTCCTCTCTTCCCTCGATCCCATCTCCCTCCTCCCTACAGCGACACCGCCACACGCGCACAGCTCGCCTCGCGCCTCCTCCCTCTAGCACCGAGCACGCCTCAGTCCTGCCACCTCCGGACACCGTCGGTGAGCCATCCCTTATGCCCACCAACAGAACCAGGCCAGTGCAGAGCCCTCCCCTCGCGTCGTGGCACCCAAGCCGCTAGTTGCAGCTCCCACGAGCCCGCGTCGGAGCTGTCAGCATAGCACTATCGGGGCCCTATCCACTGGCCCCACCGCCGGCGACCCCTTGCTGCTCCGCCAGACCTCATGCCGCTTCGCCGTTCCCTGCTCGCATGGCGAGGTCGCACACCTCCTTCTACTCCGTCTCCCTCGTTGCTCTCTCTCTCGCAACCCTCTCGTTTGTTTTAGTAGGAACCACCATGGACAGCCGCCGCCGAGGCCTGCAGCCACGCCACCACGACACCATGGGGTTCCATCATCGAGGTTGGAACGCCGTTGACCACCTCCTCCTCCCCTGTTCCAGATCTGACCATTCCACCGGGAGCATAGCTAGAGGCCAGCCCATTGTTTCTCCGTCAGGTTCAGTTCCTGTTACCGATTCAGATTTATTCAGGTTCTGGTTCAACGTGGTGGAGTGTTCATCTAGTTGAGAATCCATAGCTATCACGAGCACATTAGTAGCCCAGTTGGCTAGCGCGGCAGTTCTGCACCCCAATCATGCCGGGTTCGATACCCAGTTACCCCAATTTTGCTCTAGTTCCATTTTATTGTTGCACACACCTGCACCCTGCCATTTTTCTCATTCCAGTATATTTGCTGGCCTATATTAGCAGTAGCACCATAGCGTAGTGGTCGACCGTGTATGCATCCTGGTTCGAGTCCAGGATTCTGCGGTTTTTGCACCGCGTCCCTATTGTTTTCACAAACACACACATTGCATACATGTTGCATTCATAGCATATTATCATGTTTTGCTCGTATCTTTTAGTCTGTAGCTTCATTGGAGATGAACTATATATGTCAACTCACTAGAATGACGCGTAGTTTTACGTGAACCACTTTGTTTGTTCTTTAACAAACATAAAATGTGGGTAGAACAAATCTGGACAAATTTCAAAGTAATGTGTGGGGTCGTTTCAGAAATGCTATATTTCGTTGCCGGCCTCATTGAAAATTCCTAGATAGGTAGTTTAATTGTGCTTCACCCCTTGCCATGTTTAAACAACATTTAATATTGCCGAGTACCTAAAGGGGAGTGAAATAAATAATTTGTATGTGGATTTCGTCAATATGCAACTCGTTGCATATTGAGCTTCACTTAATGTGTAGTGTTTGATTGTTGTGAATTGCCATGCCATGCCTTGCACAATTGACATGGACATGCATCATATTTTGGTGTGCATCATATCGTGCATGTGCGTGGTGAATATTGTGTTGCTTCTTGTTTATGGTTTGCTTCGTCTCGATAGAGTTCCAGTCCGCTTCAGAGTGTAAGGACCCGTTTGACTACGTTGGTCCGTCTGCTTCACGGAGTCGTTCTTCTTCCAAGCGGGATCTCAGGCAAGATGACCATTTCCCTAGATACCATTACTACCAACGCCATGCTAATTGTCTTGTTTCTTTCATTATGTCTCGCTGCATACCACCGGTTAAATGTCAGCCTCTAAACATTGCCATGAAAACCTTCACCTCAATACAACCTAGCAAAGCACTGATTTGCTATGTTACCGCTTGCTTAACCATTTGTTACTGTTGCTAGTTGCAGGTGCAGTTGCTTCCATGTGAGAACATGGGTTCCTTGTTATACCACCCTAGTATTGCTAATTAATCTAATGCACCTATATACTTGGTAAAAGGTGGAAGGCTTGGCCTTCTAGCCTTGTGTTTTGTTCCACCTTTGGCGCATTAGTTTCTGTTACCGGTGTTACGTTCCATAAATGAGCACTCCTAACATGCTTGGGGTTATTATGGGTACCCCCTTGACTTTTGTTTTGTGATAAAGCTCGTCTAGCAAGACCCAACATTGGTACTATTTGCTTAATAACAAACTAAAATATGCATAGGGTTTGATCACCCGGTGGATAAATAACCAACCCCCCGGCCAGTGCTCCGCCTGAGTGTTGGTCCAACCTATCAACTACCGGTGCCTACCAGGGGCAACTCTGTGATTGTCGTACCGGAAGTTTACACAATCCGTCGTGTCCTGAGAACGAGATACGCGGCTCCTATCGGAATCATCGACACGCCGAGCGGCCTTTCTGGACTTGTTTTACCTTTCTTGAGAGACTCGTGCGTGGGATACCGAGGATACTTTGGGCTATTTCGAGGTTGAGGTTTTTCCAATTGAACCCGAGGAGATCACGGGTTTTCCCTGATCGAGGTCATTCGGGCGTAATGTGTGGTAGTTTGTGATGGACTAGTTGGAGCACCCCTGCAGGGTTAAATCTTTCAGAAATCCGTCCCGCGGTTATGTGGCAAACTTGGAAACTTTGTTCAACATCCGGTTCTAGATAACTCTAAGTAAACTTAATTAAAAATATGCCAACCTTGTGCGTAACCGTGACTGTCTCTTCTAGTGAGTTCTGTATCCGGAAGAGGACACGGTGGGGTTATGTCTGACGTAAGTAGGTGTTCGGGATCATTCATTTGATCATCAGTAGTCATGTCCGCTATGCGTAGATCATCTCCCCTCTTATTCTTGTACTCGTAAGTTAGCCACCTTAAATAAATTCTTAGTCGCTTGCTGCAGCCTCACCACTTAACCATACCTGAGCAATTAAGCTTTGCTAGTCTTGATACCTTTGGAAATCAGTATGCTGAGTCCCTGTGGCTGACAGATCACTACAACAACAGTTGCAGGTATAGGTAAAGGGTTACTTTGACGTGAGCGCGATGATTGTTCTATTTGGAGTTTCTTATACTTCTTCTTCATCGATCTTGGATGGGTTCCAGGTTGACAGCCTGGGATAGCAAGGATGGACGTCTTCTTTTATAGTATGTTTTGGTGCGTAGTCGGACCCTGCTCTTCTTCATGGTGACTGTATGTGTTGTACTTATGTGATCTTGATGTATCTTGTGGCGAGTGTTAGCCAATTCCTTATACTCATCTTTTCAGTACATGTACTTGTAACGATATCCATTCTTGCGAAATGACGAGATGCACTTCTATCCCTGTCGATGCCCTCGTGCCAAAATAAGGATAGGATCGCATCTTTGGCGTTACAAGTACACACCCCGGGTGCAGTATTGAGGACCAACATAGGATGTAGGGGAGTTTGGGTCAGCATTGACGGGGTAGACTTCGTAGCAGATCTCATCATTTTTAAGTCGCAAGGCTTGGACGTGATCCTTGGTATGGACTGGTTGGCAAAGCACTAGAGTATACTCGACTGCGCCAATAGGGCTATCACCATGACCAGTGACTAAGGAGTCAAAGTCAAATATGTTCCCGAGCCTAGCTCCCCTCAAGTTCCTCAGGTTAACTGCCTTTCGGGAAATGAGTTGGACCAAGTGCCAGTGGTATGTGATTATCCGGACGTCTTTCCCGATGAACTACCAGGGATGCCTCTAGATCGACACATCGAGTTCATCATTGAACTCATGCCCGGATCAAGGCATATCTATAAGAAGCCCTATAGGATGGGATCTGAGGAATTGGTGGAGTTGAAGAAGCAGCTAGCCGAGCAGCTCAGGAAGGGATTCATTCGTCCTAGTGCCTCTCCTTGGGGATCACCTGGTCTATTCGTGTCCAAGAAGGATGGAACAATCAGGCTCTGCATTGATTACCATTCCCTCAATAAAGTCACGATAAATAACAAGTATCCACTCCCCAAGATTGAAGACCTATTCGACCAGTTGAATGGTGCCAAGGTATTCTCAAAGATCGATCCCAGTTCTGGGTGCTACCAACTAAAGATTTGGCCCAAAGACATACCAAAGACAGCATTCGTGACCAGGTATGGTCTATACGAGTGCACGGTCATCTCATTTGGGTTGACCAATGCCCGAGCCTACTATTGTACCTCATGAACAAAGTCTTCATGGAATACCTGGAAAAGTTTGTCATCGTCTTCATCGATGACATACTCATCTTCTCCAAATCTGAAGAAGAGCATGAGCAACACATGAGGATGGTGTTGGAAAAACTTCGAGATCATCAACTTTATGCCAAATTTAGCAAGTGCAAATTTTGGCTATGCGAAGTTAGATTCTTGGGTCATACCATGACGGCAGATGGATTGGCATTCGATCCCGCCAAGATTACTACAGTAACAAACTAGGAGTCGCCAATCGATGTGAAGGAATTCTGAAGCTTCCTCGGACTCGCTGGATATTACCGCAAGTTCGTGGAAGGATTATCCCGCATCGCTCGACCAATGACTCAGCTCCTGAAGAAGGGCAAAAAGTTCGAATGGACGCTGGAGTGCGAAGAAAGCTTCCAAGAACTGAAGAACAGATTAACGACCGCCCTAGTACTAGGCACTCCAGATATCAACAAAGAGTTTGTGATATACTGCAATGCATCAAGAATTGGGCTCGGTGGCGATCTGATGCAAGATGGCAGGGTCATGGCTTATCTGTCACGGCAACTGCGCCCTCATGAAGAGAACTATGCCACACATGACCTCGAGTTGGCGGTCGTAGTTCATGCCTTGAAGACATGGCGGCATTACCTTTTGGGGAAGCGATTTGAAATATACACCAACCACAAGAGTGTGAAGTATATTTTTACCCAGAAGGAATTGAATATGATGCAGCGAAGATGGTTGGAGTTGATTAAATACTACGAGCTAGCATTCAATACCATCCCGGCAAGGCCAATGTGTTAGTTGACGCATTGAGTCGAAAGGCTTGCACCTTGAATGCTATGATCAAGGAAAGGCTACCCGCTCTATATGAGGAGCTGGAAAGCTTCGGGTTAGAGCTAGTCGAACAAGGATTCCTGGCAAACCTCGAAGCCAAATCCATGCTGATTGACGACATTAAAGAGGCCTAGAACGGACACGAGAGCATCGAATTCATTAAGACGAAGATCAAGGAAGGCAAAGGCCGGGATTCTCAGTGGATGAACACGGAGTTGTGGGGTTTGGGAATCGCATATGCGTACCCAACAAGGTTGAACTCAAGAACCTAATCTGGCGAGAAGCCCACGACACTCCATACTCAAATCACCCTGGTGGGACCAAGATGTATCAAGACCACAGAGAAAGATTCTGGTGGCATGGCATGAAGAGGGAAATAGCTTCATATGTTGCCAAATGCGACGTATGCCAACTAGTCAAAGCTGAGCACTAGCGACCTGTTGGGCTGCTACAACCCCTCCGGGTGCCTGAATGGAAGTGGAATAAAGTCGGTATGGACTTCATCATTGGTCTTCCTAAGTCAGGCAAGGGGCACGACTCCATATGGGTCATTGTTTACCATCTGACCAAGGTGGCCCACTTCATTCCTGCCAGCATCACGTACAATGGTAGCCAGCTGGCCAATCTGTACATCTGTCATACCATTAGTCTTCACGGGGTTCCCAAAGAGATTGTGTGTGAGCGAGGCACGCAATTCACCTCAAGATTCTGGAAGAAGTTCTAAGAAGCTCTGGGAACCAAACTCTCCTTCAGCACCGCCTTCCACCCTCAGACCGGCGGGCAGACGGAACGAGTAAATCAGATACTTGAGGATATGATCCGCACTTGTGTCTTGGCACATGGAACCAAATGGGAAGATTGTCTGCCTTTCACTGAGTTCTCTTACAACAACAGCTATCAGTCGAATCTCCAGATGGCCCATTTGAGGTGTTGTATGGACGTAAGTGCCGCACTCCCCTCAACTGGTCAAAGACTGGTGAATGACTGATTTTCGGGCCAAGCGTCCTCCGTGAAGCCGAGGAGAAGGTGCAACACGTAAGGGGGCACCTAAAGGCTGCCAAGTCGCGACAAAAGAGGTACGCGGATTCACACCATAGAGAAGTGGAACTCAACTCTGGATATCACGTGTACCTCCGCGTCACGCCTCTCAAGGGAACCAAGTGTTACCACGTCAAGGGAAAGCTTGGTCCAAGGTACACTGGACCTTTTAAGATCGCCGCAAGGCATGGAGAAGTTGCTTGCTAGTTGGAGCTACCTCCAGAACTTTCGGGTGTGCACAACGTCTTCCATGTGTCACAACTCTGGAAGTGCCTTCAAGCGCCAAATCGTCCAGATCTTTATAAGGACATCGATCATCAAGCTACTGATCTGCAGCCAGACCTCACTTATCGCGAGAGACCGATCCGCATTCTGGACGAAGCCGAGCGTTGTACCCGAAGTCGTACCATCAAATACTTCAAGGTCCTATGGAGCAACCACACCGAGGCACTTAGACTATCTTAGATCCGAGTTTACATACCTTTTTAGCACCTAGTTTAGGAATCTCGGGGACGAGATTCTTGTAAGGGGATAGGCCTGTCACACCTTGTTTTCACATCACTTTGTCTCTGTTGTCTTTCGTTCAAAATTTGGTATAAATTAGAAGTATTTAAGTTAATTCTATGAGTGCCCTGATTGTCATTATTTGTATGCGTGCTTGTGATTAGGTCTCTAAAAACAGTTTTATAAAATGTTATTTCCATAAAAAAAATCCTTTTTAATTATTTTGGTAACCCAAAACCTTGCTTTGGGGTTTGAAGTGCAATTTCCTATATTTAAGGGAGTGCCTTAACCCAAAGATTGTATTATGATTCTAATATTATTATAACTCTTCAAAACCATAAAATAATTATTTTTAAAGTCATTTCTCTATTTTATCTATATGTCCTTGTCTAAGGCGAGAAGTGATATTTCTTGGTAAAAAATTATTTTTCTACCTTAGAAAAATCTGAGAAAACTTTGGAATACTCACAGGACATATAGTTTCCATACATAAGAGTTTCAACCCCTATTCTTGTTCAAAACATTTGAGCAAACTTTTGAAAACCAATTATGTGTGTTTTGATCTTTTGAAATATTTCCAAATGAAATATTCTCAATAAATCCTCAGAAAATTCTGCCATGACTCACATGCTATATTTGGTGATCATGACAAGTTTCACCTCCATCTAAGGTGATTTGATTCACCAAATAATTCACATACCCTTTGTGCCGAGAACCAAGATGGAGCAATTCTACCCTGGCAAATTTGTCCATTTGGTCTCAAACTATACAGGTGTGCTCAATACCCCAAATAAGGAGATCATGCCAAGATTTGGATTTTTGGGAATTGATTTTCTCACATCTTCTCAGAAGATTCCAGGTTTGCCCATTTGTGGCTATCTTCAAGTTTACATTGTCAAACTTGTCGAATGGAGCTCAAATTTGGTAGAGCCTCCTAATTATATCCAAAACCAAATCCTATTAACTATCAATGCATTTGGAGGAGGTTAACTTCCCCAAACATGCATCAAACACCTTCTGCCATATTTGAAAATCAACATCTAGCACCCTCCACACTTACTCCCTTCACTCCAAACTCATGACACAGACTGCATATGCCACCCCACAACTGCACACAAGAGGCCTACCACTGGTTCAATGAGAGCGAGCCAAAATCCCCATTTTAGCACTTGAATCAAGATTCACAACATCACTTTACCTCTCTCCCCTTGGCCAGCTTGATTCCTCTCGGCCCCTAGTATCCAAGGAGCATCTCACCCCTCTCCCACACACCCTAGGCACGGCCAAGACGCGCCAGAGCGCACCAGGATGTTGTGGCATGCCAAAACTGCGCTCTGGAGGTGCTAGAGGGCGCACCCAAGCCCAAGGGGGACAGTGCTGGCCAGTTCCTGCCCCCTCCCGTTGCCCCTCTTTGACCACACCGGCGACCGAGTCCAGGGCAACGTCGTGCCCCCTTTCTTCCCCTCTCCTCTACCCCTGGCGACGCATGTCCGCGAGCGCCCGAATCGGCCAGAGTAACCCCGCCACGTCAACGCGCCAATCGAGCTGCCCTCGCGCCTCCTTAAGATGTTGCACCATCCAAAACCGTGTCCACAATACCACAGGTTCACTCCTGAGCCCTCTCTCCCTCTCATGTCGCCGCAGCAAAACCACCGGCACACGACTGTTCGGTGACTCGTCGTCCGCCTATTTAAAGGCTCCCACGCTCTCCCCCGCACCTGCAGAAGCTCCCTCTCCTTCCCAATCGACCACCCCGAGAACCTGCTTGAGCTAAAAGAGCCCCGACACTCGAGATCGACCGAGGCGTCGCCGCGTCGGGGCACTGTCGATCTCGGGCTACAGGCACGCTCTCGAGCTCCTTTCACCCATCGTGTGGATGCAAAGACCTCCCGAACCTTCTCCACCACTCCCCCGTCCTTCTCCCCGCTCGGAGCACCATTCCTAGCACCTTCCCAAAAGGTCTCCACTGCGGCTTCGTCGTCGCCGGCGACTCAGGTAGGTGGAAGTGCCATGAGCCCATTCTCGTCCTCGCTGACCTCGAGAACCCCGGAGCTGCCGCCGATAAGCCGCCCCTCTTCTCCATGTGGAGGTAGGAGACAACCTCGATAGGAGGGCCCCACCTGTCGGCATCCTCTCTCTCTCCCCCTTTCTCACCTCTCTATAGCTGGCTGCAGGGGCCCGCGCATCAGGTTTGAAGCTGACGGTGCACGCGCTTGGGCTGGCTAGCTGGTTGGCCGGTTGGTCAGCTGGGCTAGCCCAGTTGTTGGCCAAGCGAGGCCACTTAAGGTGGCTTCTTTTTAATTATTTTATTTCTGGTTTTTAAAAATAAATCGACATGATTAATTCCTTATCCAAACTCAAAAAAAATTCCACTATAATTCTTGTAAAATTGTGTAGTATTCAATAGTACTGCTTGTGGATTTTTTATGAAAAAATTTATGCATAGTTTTATTTTAAAAACAGGTTTAAGTATTTTTAACTTCTGTTAAAAATACTTTAAAAATAATTTTTCATTCGAAAGCCAGAAACAAATATTCTGGTAAATAATAATAGGATTTTACAGAATAGGGTAACATCTTTTGATGTGATTTTGTACTCTGTTTTTGGATATGGTCCTTATTATTATTGATATTACGATGATAGATCACGCGTTTCACGAAGGACTTGGACCCAAAGACCTCGAAGACCCCGGATACCTAGCTGATCAAGCCAAGTAGCCCTTTGACCACGTTGAGAGAATATTTATGCATGCCATATTGATTACTTACTCCGATGCATATGATCATGATTTATCGGTAAACCTTGGGTATGGTGTTACCGATAGCTCGTGTGGAGCACTTGCATTTAAGATGGCCTTATCATCTATGAGGGTCATGCAGATGAAGTTGACAATTAGATAGTAGTGCTACGAATAGGATGAGCATATGCATGGTGATGGTAACACAAAGGTGATTATAAAGGTTTTCAGAAACCACTCTGGGTGCCACTGATGGCCGAGGGTATTGGGGTCGAGCTGGATGGCCACTTGAGAAAGAAGTGGTGTACTAGAAAGGTTTTCCGTGAGTGGTTTCGAAAATGGGATTAGATTTAAGATTTGCCGACCGTCCCAACCTTACATGTACGACCATGATAACCCTTTATGGGACGGGGATTTGTTGGTTACTCTGGTTGTGCTAGCAAAGAGCCCACATTATTAGCGGCGGGAGTGATATGGTCAATCTCGTGACGGGGTCATGCCAGGTAGGGCGACTATGGCATTTTTATGTGTTCCGGGCATACCGTTTGTCCCTGCATGGATGATACGGTCCAAAGTTGGTGCTCGTAAGACGTACATCATGTAGGCTGGGTACCAATTGAGTGGACTCTTTATCTAGTGTCGTCAGGGGAATGGCAATGATTGGGTACTTACCTCGAGTATGTTATATATCGCTAGTCATGGATGACACGGAAGTTTCTCGGATCTCATGGGTACAACGTACGACCCCTGCAAAGTGTAAAACTATTCGAATAGCCGTGTACACGGTCAAGGATAGTTGGGTGGTGTTGCTTAAACTACGTCTAGTGTTTCTGCATAAACCAAGTGTGCGTGTGTATAAAGGTGTTACATGAGAAAGTGAAGGGTGAACATGAGGTGTTCATCCCATAATGTTAATTATCTATCTCAGACGTTATTCACGGATGTAAGACTCTTGTTATTCAGTATATGTGTGTTCATTGAGCATTGATCTCTGGGATCATTGTACACGTTCATTCAATGGTCTCGACTCGTAAGTCGGGGTCCCCACAACACCAAGAAGAAAAGGTTCAGCGGGATGAGGTCTCATGACTTTCACATGATGATGATGTACTCCCAGTTTCCATTAGAGGGATAATGTACAAGCACGTCCGAGACACGCTTACTGGTCTCTGCAACTTCCTAGACGTTATCTCTCAAAAGTCCATCAGTGTGAATCAGCTCTGAAGGCTACAGGAAGAGATCGTTGTCATTCTATGTGAGCTTCCCACCCGTATTCTTTGACGTCATGGTCCAACTGTTTGTCCACATCATGGATGACATCATCGACCTTGGGCCGACATTCCTTCACGGCATGATGCCGTTCGAGAGGATGAATGGGGTCATCAAAGGATTCGTTCGTAACATGTCTCGTCCTGATGGGAGCATCGTCCAGGGGATCTGATCTAAGAGTGCATCTCCTTTCACGAGAATTATATGTACATCGGAGACCCTGTTGTTGGTTTTCCCGTCAAGAAACACCATGGGAGGCTCGGAGGAGAAGCTCACATCAACGGCCGGAGGGAATTGCACGTGGACTACCCGGATCGAAGGGACAACTTTGACAAGGCTAAATTAGTAGTGGTACAAAACCTAGATGCGGTAGATGATTATGCGACACTACATAAAGAAACCATCGCAAAGAAGTTACCGCGATTAGGGGATGCGCAAGACGGACGCGGAAGTTACTATAGAGCACAACTCTACTTTATTGTGTTGGTTCAAAGGGCAAGTCCTTGCTAATCCCCGGGAAAAGGGCAGTTCGGGCGGATTGCTCATATATGCCTTATCACTTGGCCCCGCGCCCAACCTAGCGACCTATCAGTCATACGATATCAATGGGTACATATTCTACACGGAGAACAAAGATATGAACAATGTTTACCAGAACACAGGGGTGATGACTGAATGTATGACCGATGCCAACGATCGCACAACTGAAAGATTCTACGGAAGGGTCGAAGAGGTTTAGGAGCTTGACTACGCTAGGCAACACAATGCGACGATGTTCCGTGTCATATGGGCTAAGGACGTCGTAAGAGAAAACAAGTGTTTCACTAGCATGTCTATACCCGACGCGAAGAGCGCTACCATGAACATCATCACGAAAACTAAGCCATGAGTACATGGTAAGCACGTGACACAATGCTTCTTCATAACCTACCCGACCAATCCCAGTCCTTTTGTCGTGAGGAGAGGCAAAAGGACCATCATCGGAATGGATGGAGTCGCCTACGAAGAAGACTATGATCAATACGACAACCCGATGAGGGAAGATGACGATGATGATGAACCATACGTGAAAAGAAGAATCAAGACTACATTACGTAATAAAAAGTGTACTCTATGGTTCCAAAAAATTCACAACAAGGGGCTCAATTATTTGACAACAAACAAGAAAGGAAAGAAGCTCAATGTGCAACGTCATCGATGCAACTGAGAAACCATCATTTATATATATGTATCTATTTTTTGTACACACTTAAGTAACTGTTATTGGTCAAATAATATATATACATAATATCCCCTTCAATTACCACCACATGCATGGTTCGAGTGATATTCGCGTAGTGCGAGAGGACATGTTCTCGCCGTCGGGAGAAAAACCAAAACAAAAAACAAAAACAAAAAGGAGAATGGAATACAAAAATAAAAGAAAAGTAAATAGAAAAGGAAAGGAAAATAAGGAAAAGAAAGAAAAAAAATTAGGGTTAGCAGTAGCGCTGGATTTGAACCAGCCCTACTGCTAAGTTAGCAGTAGCGCTCGCTTATAACCAGTGCTACTGCTATTTCGACTTAACCCTAGTGCATGTGTTTTCTCCCCCCAAATCATCCCACTCCCCCAAATCCTGTGTTTCCGTCGTCATCGCCTTGATCCCCTTCTCGCCCCCGACATTGCGGCCGATGCCCATGTCCGCCCTCGACCTCGCCCTTGCCAGCCCTTGACCTTACCGCCGACGCCCATACCCGCCCTCGGCCTCGCCGCCGACGCCACTACCCGCCTTCGACCTCGCCGTCGACGCCCTCGACCTCGCGGACGCCCTCTTCCCTACCCTGCCCTCCTCTCTATCTCTCTCTCTCCGAGCTGACTCCGGTGACCCCCAACCCACCGTTCAGTATGAGAACCTAATTCTTAATCATACAACTTTTTGTTTGCACAAAGTATATGTTGATTATGGACTATAAAATGTGTGTTGTCTACTATTCTGCTCAATTATTAAATTTTTTTTATGAACTTTATATGAAAATAAGAGAAAGGAAGTCAGAAAGTACTAATTTGATTGTCTATAAGAAGTTGTTTTGGTGCGTTTTCATGTGGAGGCATGAGAAAAATCATAACACTCTGTGACTTCATTTTTTTTAAATATAGCAATTTGCACATTGACCAATTGCATGAACTAACCTCAACATTCATTTTTCATAGATGGTAATTTGCAACACATCATTAATGAGCTCATTTTTGCATTAGCTAGATAGAATTTAGCAAGAGCATTTTCTTACTATATGTTGATTCTCGACTACAAAATATGTGTTATGTTGTTGAATGGTGCATGATATATGTCATTGATGTTCATTTGCATAGTCCATTATTGTTGATTATATATTTTATTTACAATTGTTGAATACGATATGACTAATATTAGTTGAATGGACAATCGTTGAAGAATATCCGAGTGGCCTATGTTTTGCCAGAATGTTGATTCATTTCATTTTCGGCATATTTCATGTGCTCCATATGTCCACTTTTTAGCAAAGGTTATGCCAAAATTTCCAGCACGACTTGTGCTAGAAAATAGGACATATGGAGTGACCAGGATTTGCCGGAAGGTGAATGGATCAACATTCCGGCAAAATATAGGCGTTTTTATTCATTATTCATTTTATTCGGTCTAGAATTAAACTAACGTACTTAATCAATCGTAGGAAACATGTCTATCCACGAGGAAACCGAGGTTCTGGTCACCCCGAAGAAGACCCCATTGACGCAACAAACTATTATTTCGAATACCTCGACGAACATCGGTTGCGGGTGCAGGGTGGCAGAGGCACCAACACTGGCACCGGCACCGAGACCACCCCCGTCACCGGCAACGATGTTGGCCAGGCCGGTAAAGGACCAAACTCGAAGAGAGTACGAAAACCAAACAAGCTCAGCACGTGAAAATTGTGGTTACGGCGATGCACCCCGTTAAATTAGAGCCAACGGCGCCGAAGGAAGCGCGCGCGTGCTACGGCAATCAACTAGGATGCATCCTCAGGGAGACCACCAACATCAACGGCGATAACTTAAGGAATATACCACATATGGAACACATGATCCTATCGAAGTTGCACAATAGGTTCCTGTTCCCCGGCCGGACTGAAAGCAGACTTCCATGGATGGATGATGCCATGAGTAAGATAAACAAAAAGGCGATACAGACGTTCAGCAAGAACTTGTCCACCTGGCAAGTAAGGGTGAAAAAAGCGATTGCGAAGAATGAACCGTGGTCCAAGATTCATGCGGACAATCCATCAATAAATGAAGAGGACTTCAACAAATTCTAGGAGACTTACGCTAAAGAAGTCAAGAGTAAGTCGAAGAAAATGAAGGCGCTCTAGATCAGGAACATGCCTCCCCACCACATCGGAATCCGTGGTTACGAGTGGCAGAGGAAGGAATGGGCCAAGGAGGACGTCGAACGTGAAATTCACAGAATCCCACACCCCGTGTCGGAGTTCACCGATCTGCAGGAGCGTGACTGGATTAGGGCCCGGTACAAATGGAACCCCGTCAATAAGATGTTTTACACGGACCCAAACATGAGGTAGTTCATGCGACTACTGGTAATTGTTATATTACCACCTTATATTAGCTTCCCATCAATACGACAACAAGTTTTGTCACATTTATAAACCATCCATGTTCTTTTGCGAAAAGAGCAGCACCAAAAGACAACTGAAAGCGATGAGTTGTCTCAGTGATCGGCGAGGCCCAAGTGGGACAACCCGTTGAACCGGGCCCTGAAGAATGTCTCGATGGACAAACTGTCATCGTATGTACATGTGCACGGTATCGGAGATGGCGCCTCGTGGAAGAAGTTCTACCAAGAGAAGTTGGAGGAAAAAAGGCAGAGATGGTTGCTTACTCAAGTGACCATCAACGAGAAGGTCGCGCTTGCGGTCGATAAGAGAAAAGCCGAGACCAAAGAAGAGTTGGTCAAAGTAGTCGATGCAAGGGTCAATGCAGCTCTGGCAACTTCCTTTAGCAGCTTGATTCTGGTAGTTTGGGATTGGACAAAGAACAATCCATATAAAGGGCTAGAGGACTTTCCCCTTCCTAGCTATGTCGGGAACAATTTGGTGAACATCACACCACCAGCACTTGCTCCCGCAACCCCACATGCTCCCGTACCTGGTCTCGCTCCTGTTCATAGCAGCCTGACCTCCGACTTTGGCGTGCTCGGTGAGGCTTGATACATCTCCAACGTATCTATAATTTTTGATGGTTCCATGCAATTATCTTGTCAAACTTTGGATGTTTTGTATGCCTTTTATATCTTTTTTGAGACTAACCTATTAACTCAGTGCCAAGTGCCAGTTCCTGTTTTTTCCGTGTCTTTGACCCTTTAAAGAGGAGGATTTTAAATGGTGTCCAAACGGAATAAAACTTCCGAAAAGATTTTTTCCGGAACAGAAGATACGCACGAGACGTGAGAACCAAGGCAGGGGCCACCAGGGGACCCCACAAGCCCCCTAGGCGCGGCCAGGGGGGCACGCGCCTAGTAGGCTTGTGAGCTCCCTGTGGCTTGTCTGCCCTACCTCTTCCGCCTATAAATTCAGGAAAAATCCAAAACTGCGAGAGGGATCCACAAAAATACTTTTCCGCCGCCGCAAGCTTCTGTCTCTGCAAGATCCCATCTGGGACACGATCTGGTGCCCTACCGGAGGGGGATTCGGATACGAAGGGCTTCTTCATCAACACCATGACCTCTCTGATGATGCGTGAGTAGTTCACCATAGACCTACGGGTCCATAGCTAGTAGCTAGATGGCTTCTTCTCTCTCTTGGATATTCAATACAAAGTTCTCCATGATCTTCATGGAGATCTATCTAATGTAATCTTCTTTTGCGGTGTGTTTGTCGAGATCCGATGAATTGTGGATTTATGATCAGATTATCTATGAATCTTATTTGAGTTTCTTCTCATCTCTTATATGCATGATTTCATATCCTTGTAATTCTCTTCGAGTTGTCGGTTTTGTTTGCCCAACTTGATCTATGATTCTTGCAATGGGAGAAGTACTTGGTTTTGGGTTCATACCGTGCGGTGACCTCAGCCAGTGACATAAGGGTTAGCGAGGCATGCATCATGTTGTTGCCATCAAGGGTAAAAAGATGGGGTTTACATCATTGGTTTGAGTTTATCCCTCTACATCATGTCATCTTGCTTAAGGCGTTACTCTGTTCGTCATGAACTCAATACACCAGATGCATGCTGGATAGCGGTCGATGTGTGGAGTAATAGTAGTAGATACAGAAAGTATCGGTCTACTTGTCTCGGACGTGATGCCTATATGTATGATCATTGCCTTAGATATCGTCATGACTTTGCGCGGTTCTATCAATTGCTCGACAGTAATTTGTTCACCCACCGTAATATTTGCTATTTTCAGAGAAGCCTCTAGTGAACACTATGGCCCCCGGGTCTATTTCACTTCATATTTTTAGCCTTTCACTTTTACTTTGTTGCACTTTCCGTCTTCACATCTCTCTTTGCAATCAATCTTGAAGGGATTAATAACCCCTTTATAGCGTTGGGTGCAAGCTCGTTTGTGTTTGCGTAGGTACTCTGGACACTTGGCTTGATTCTCCTACTGAACTGATACATTGGTTCTCAAACTGAGGGAAATACATACTGCTCCTGTGCTGCATCACCTTTCCTCTTCAAGGGAAAAACCAATGCAAGCTCAAGAGGCCGCCGGGGATTCCTGGCGCCGTAGCAGAAGGATTTCTGGCGCAGTTGCCGGGGAGGATCAAGTCAAGAATAGTCTCCCGTCAACGTGTCAATTTCTGGCACCGGGGATTGTTCTAAGTGAAGCTTATCCAAGTAACTGTCGCAAACTCGTCTCTTGCATTTACTTTTTTGCCTCTCATTTTCCTCTCCCCCACTTTTGAAAAACAAAAATTTACAAAAATATTTGCCTTTTTCGTTTTCCTTTTCAATGCTCGTGTGCTATGTGCCTTCAATATGCTTGCATCTTCGCTTGCTGAAAATCTATTGATATGGATCCTCATCCACTTGCTAATCTCTTTAAGAGATCCAATTATGTTGATCCAATTGCTAGTGAATTGAGTGCACTTGACTTTCTCTATGGAGTTTTGCTTGAGATGCATGAATCTGAAAATTGTGACGAAGAAATTCATGAAGTGATTCACGAGGGCTCCTTGAATTAAAAGCATGATTGCAATGGTTTCACTATAAATCCTATTAGTGTCAATCGTGCTAAAAATATGCAAAACCCTAAGCTTGGGATGCTAGTTTTGCTATGTCCACTACTTGTTGCAATGATCATGATTGGGATAATGATTTTTCTTATGATCTTGAAAATTTGTTTAAGCCTTATGAAGACTATGATATTTGCAATAGTATTGAAAGTGGGATTAGAGAAGTCATGACTTTAGTTGATGATAATCCCACTATTTTTGAAGAGCGTCAACTTTGCATGCATATGGATCATGAAAAGAATATCCTATGTGATAGCTATATTGTTGAATTCGAATATGATCCCACATGTAATTGCTATGAGATAGGAAAATATTGTGGTAGAAACTTTCATATCACTAAATCACCTCTCGTTATGTTGAGATTGCTTTTGTCTCTTTCTTCTTCCTTGCATATCGTAACTATTGGTTGTCTTGACAATTTGTTTTCCTATAAAATGCCTATGCATAGGAAGTATGTTAGACTTAGATATGTTTGTCACATGTTTCATGATGCTCTCTTCTTGTCCGATTGCTATCTTTTATGTGAGCATCATTGAATTATCAATGCCTAGCTAAGGGCGTTAAACAATAACGCTTTTTGGGAGGCAACCCAATGAATTTATCTTTGCTTTTTTGCTTTATGTTTTGTTGTGTCCACACCATAATAATTCTGTTATGATTGTGTCTTTTGTGTTTCTTTTTGTGTTTGAGCCAAGCAAAACCTTTATGACTTGTTTTGGTGATGGTTATTTGATCCTGCTGGAAAAAGACAGAAACCTTTCTCTCACTAGATTATTTTCATTTTTATTCAGAAAGAGATTTTGAGTTTATTATTTTTTCTGCTGTTTTATATGCCTTTTTCTGAGGCGGTCATAAGTTTTCAGAATTTTTGAGATACCAGAAGTATACGAAGTATACAGATTGCTACAGACTGGTGTGTTTTTGACAAATTCTGTTTTTGTTGTGTTGGTTGCTTGTTTTGATGAAACTATGGATAGTATCGGGGGTACTAGCCATGGAAAAGTAAGAATACAGTAACCTAAGACCAATATAAATAGAAATCAAGATTTCTATAGTACCTAAAGAGGTGGTAGTTTGTTTTCTTGTGCTAATGATATCATGAGTTTCTGTTTAAGTTTTGTGTTGTGACGTTTTCAAGTTTTGGGTGATGTTCTCCTGGACAAAGGGATAAAGAGTGGAAAGAGCTCAAGCTTGGGGATGCCCAAGGCATCCCAAGCCAAATTCAAGGACACCAAAAAGCCTAAGCTTGGGGATGCCCCGGGAAGGCATCCCCTCTTTCGTCTTCAATCCATCGGTAACATTACTTGGAGCTATATTTTTATTCACCACATGACATGTGTCTTTCTTGGAGCGTCTTGTATCGTAGGAGTTTTTTATTTTTGTTGTGTCACAATCTTCCTTGCTGCACACCTTTTGAGAGAGACATGCACTCATCGTGAATTTGCTCGAATGCTCATTGTGGTTCACTTATATCTTTTGAGCTAGACCATTTTGCTCTGTTTGCTTCACTTAGATCTTTTAGAGCACGACGGTGCATAACTTGGTAGTTGGATTATGCTATGAAAGTAGTCCCAAAGGTGATAGGTATCCAAAGAGGATACAATAAAACTTCCATCTTCATGTGCATTGAGTAGAAGAGAAGTTTTGATTCCTCTCAATTAGTTTGAAGACGTGGATTTGGTAATATTAAGAGTCATGTTAGTAGGGTGTTGTGAATCTAGAAATACTTGTGTTGAAGTTAGTGATTCCCGTAACATGCACGTATGGTGAACTGCTATGTTAGGAACTCGGAGCATAATTTATATATTGATTGTCATCCTTTGTGTTGCGGTCGGGATCGCGCGATGGTTTACACCTACCAACCCTTCCCCTAGGAGTATGGGTTTAGCACTTTGTTTCGATTACTAATAAAAACTTTCGTAATAAGTATGTGAGTTCTTCATGACTAATGTGAGTCCATGGTATAGATGCACTTTCACCTTCCACCATTGCTAGCCTCTCTAGTACCACGTAATTTTCGCCGGTGCACAAACCCACCATATGCCTTCCTCAAAACAGCCACCATACCTACCTACTATGGCATTTTCATAGCCATTCCGAGATATATTGCCATGCAACTCCCACCATTCCGTCTCATGACTTGTGCCGTCACTCTCATATTTCCATTGCATGATCGTAAGATAGCTAGCAAGATGTTTCAACGTCATGCGCCAAGCTAGATCGTTGTACATCCCGGTAAACTGCCGGAGGCATTTCCTATAGAGTCATCATAATTCTAAGTTTTGAGCTGTGAGTAAATAAAGGTGTGATGATCATCATTATTAGAGCACTATCCCATGTGAGGAAATAAAAAAAAGAGGCCAAATGACATGCATATGGATGAAAGGAGTGAGATAGATAGAGTTTGGATGTTTTGTCAAACTTTGGATGTTTTGTATGCCTTTTATATCTTTTTTGAAACTAACCTATTAACTCAGTGCCAAGTGCCAGTTCATGTTTTTTCCGTGTTTTTCACCCTTTTCGGAGGAGGATTTTAAACGGTGTCCAAACGGAATAAAACTTCGGAAAATATTTTTTCCGGAATAGAAGATACGCACGAGACGTGAGAACCAAGGAAGGGGCCACCAGGGGACCCCACAAGCCCCCTAGGCGCAGCCAGGGGGCGTGCCTAGCAGGCTTGTGGGCCCCCTGTGGCTCGTCTACCCTACCTCTTCCGCTTATAAATTCAGGAAAAATCCAAAATTACGAGAGGTATCCACAAAAATACTTTTCCGCCGCCGCAAGCTTCTGCCTCCGCAAGATCCCAAATGGGGCACGTTCTAGTGCCCTTCCGGAGGGGGGATTCAGACACGGAGGGCTTCTTCATCAACACCATGACCTCTCCGATGATGCGTGAGTAGTTCACCATAGACCTACGGGTCCATAGCTAGTAGCTAGATGGCTTCTTCTCTCTCTTGGATCTTCAATACAAAGTTCTCCATGATCTTCATGGAGATCTATCCAATGTAATCTTCTTTTGCGGTGTGTTTGTCGAGATCCGATGAATTGTGGATTTATGATCAGATTATCTATGAATCTTATTTGAGTTTCTTCTGATCTCTTATATGCATGATTTCATATCCTTGTAATTCTCTTCGAGTTGTGGATTTTGTTTGGCCAACTTGATCTATGATTCTTGCAATGGGAGAAGTGCTTGGTTTTTGGGTTCATACCGTGCGGTGACCTCACCCAGTGACAAAAGGGGTAGCAAGGCACGCATCATGTTGTTGCCATCAAGGGTAAAAAGATGGGGTTTACATCATTGGTTTGAGTTTATCCATCTACATCATGTCATCTTTCTTAAGGCGTTACTCTTTATCCATCTACAGCATATCTATAGTCTACCATTTCAATTTCCTTTCAGATGTCTTACATCGTAGAAATGTCTTCGCAGGCAGACGAAACCCCGTGCACCCTACTATACAACAGCAACGTCCATAAGGTGGACGTGGGAAAGGAATCAGTCGTGAAACTGAAGGACCACATGTAGCACAACGAATAGATGCCCCATCGCATCGTCAAGGTCTATGTTGCCAGTGTCAAAGCGGACTTCGAGGATTTGCCTTCTCCGGTACGAGTCGGGGAGATGACGACACCCTTATATGGATTGGCTTCTTCGTGTCATGGCCACCGGTAAGAGTTGGTTCTTCCCTTGGTTGAAGAATCTTCTTCGTGTCGGGGCGTCCGGTAGCACACCAATGAGAACACCTCAATAAGGTATGAACACCACCCCCACCTACCCAATTACATGCAAGTGTCGTGGTGGGTGATAACGGATGATGCGAGGGAGAGCCTCCGTTAGTGACTCATGATGTCGCCCCCGTCGACGAAGCAAATGTTGATGATGTCATGGAGGAGGAGGATGATGACCCTCTCAAGTATATAAATACCGCCTTTGACGATGGAGGATTGATGGCTCGGGACTCTGACTCGGGCTATGAGCACGGAGATGACTTCTTGCTTCCTGATTTGCCGGAGATGGAACGTCATAAGGATGATTGCAAGAAGTCTTTATTCATGCTATCCTCGCAGGAGTCGCCTCAATATGCTGCCTCTACTTAGCAATAATAATGCAAGGGCCATCCAGTGATTAGCTCGATGACACTTGGGCTGGTGGTTAGGGAAGGTATGGTGGGCTCACTACCGCCACCCGCCAAGAATCAAAGGAGGACACCGGACAGGAAAGTCCCTAAAGGCATCAGAGCTCCTTCAACTAGCTAACCCCCTCTGCAACCCCGGGAGGTAGACTCAGTACTTGTCCAAGGTGTGGCGATGTTCCATGTTGCCGGCCACCCGATCCTACCTCGGAAAGCACTAGAGGACATACTGAACAATGATCTAAGGAGACTTCATGAAGATGTGCTAGGAAGAGAGAAAAGCCTTCTCCTCTCGAAAAGTCCAGGATACCCGCTTTATGCGGCTCAGGTGTCGGGTGGGAAGATGCATGTCGAGAAATGGACCACGGATAAGTTCATCATGCGATTTGACTACATCTTCAACATGTTCCACATGACTAAGCAAGATTTTTTGTTGAACCACGTGTATGTGTTGTATCTGAACTACATCATAAGGCACGAGAACTTAAAATATATCAGCATCACGGACCCGTACTACATGCACAAGAGCTTCCTAAAACTCTGCAATGAGCACCATGACTATGCAAGCAAGTACATTGGTGATTTCATGGTCGCCAATAAGGACAAGGAAAAGATTATCCTGCCTTAATCATTACTTTGCACGCATGGAGGCTAATTTGAGGTGTACTTATCTTGCGCAGTGAGGGGGGCAACCTCATCTGTTTGTACCCACAATACTCCCATGCTTTGTAGGGGACTCAAAATAATTACACGCACATAAAGAGTGTTCTTGATGGTGCTTTGATAACCTTCAACCTGCGTCGTGGATATATCAAGGTGAAAAAGTACAGGAAGAACATCGGGCTAGGCTTCGGCCATAAGACCGACTTCTGCTACATGTAGCAACCGAAGGATAGTTGGGATGATGGTTTCTACCTCATGCATCACATGCTAGACTACAGAATGGATAATCAACGCCTTCGCATGTCATTTACTTCCAGCGATGCCGAGATTGTCAACTAAGCTGAAAGCATAGAAAGGACACCAGATCATTGAATCCGAGCTAAGTTTTATCACGTACACTGCGAACTTGCCCAAGTGATCATGAAGGAGGTCCTAGAAAAAGCAGGGATGTTCTACCATGGCCCAATGACGCGGGTTGATGTCCGAGAAATGCTAGTCGCTCAGCGTGGAAACCTAAAGCCTTTCGTGAAGCTCGGGTGCTTCCTCCTTGACTATGAAGATTGGCGCCCCGACATGGAAGAATGATTGACGATGACAATGTTTGTGTATGAGGAAAATCGTTTTTTATGTTTACTATAGGTTGCTTGTATTTTTCTAACTCTGTCTCTTCGTGTTTCTCAAGTACATTATGTTGCATATTATCAATGAATTCATCAAGTGATGATCTATGCAGGTACATAGATGAGAGATGATGAAGAACTACTACGCCATATTCGTTGGGAGGGTTCTAGGAGTGTACGACCACTGGACAGATGCTCAGGCCCAGGTGGACAGGTACCCGGGCGCTAGCCACAGAGGGTTCGACAGTAGAGCCGAAGCGGAAAATAGTTACTTAAGGTGGACGCTCCGGCAAGAGAGGGAGCAAAACCGGCGCCTCAAGAAGTACTACATAGTCGTGCTCTTGCTCATATCGATCGCTCTTCTCATCTACATCATGGTTTAGATAGAGACAATGAAACTTGTGTGTGCCATGACCATGTTGTTGCATTTATTTGATACATGACTTGTGTATCGCTATGTTCGAGATGATGATATTTTTGTTGGATGATGATGTTGATATGATGAGACTACTGTATATGTGTATGATATGATGACAAAAATGTATGTACATTATGATATGATGAAACTACTATGTAGGGTGTGCACAAATACAACACAAATACAGTGGAGCCTAGTAGTAGCACTAGAAAAACCCTATCTGTAGAGCTGGTGGGGGAGCTACTAATAAGGTGTTACAATAGGAACCTTAGCAGTAACGCTGGCTTTAGTCTAGTAGCACCGCTGGCTTATCAGCAGCGTTGTTATGGGTAGCGCTACAGATAGTTAGTAGTAGCATTGTTTCGTATAGAGCTACTGCTAACTGTACCTACCAGTAGCGCTTGTCGAAAAGCGCTACTGCTAAAAGTTTGTTGTAGCGCCTTAGCAGTAGCACAGGCACTCGCGCTATTGATAGTCCAAAACCCGGCGCTGCTGCTAGGGTTTTCCCTAGTAGTGGAATATCAACCACAACTGTCTTCAACGGTTGGACACAAAAGAAAAAACAACTTGCACCCAATGCGGGCAAGAGGGTTGTCAATCCTCTTGTTCTTGTTATTTGGAAGCGAGTGAGGCATGTAGATAATTGTAGATAGCAAGATAAAATAAAAACAAGTAAATGGCAGGAAGGTATTGAATATTTTATCAATAGGTTATGAATAGACCCAGGGGCCATAGTATTACCTAATGACATCTCCCATGAAAAATAGCTTAAGGTGGGTAAACAAATTAGTGTTGGACAATTGACAGAAAAGCGGATAGTTATGTGATATTCACGGCAATGATCATGTGTATATAGGCATCACGTCCATAAAAAAATAGGCCGACTCCTGCCTGCACCTATTACTATTACCCCACTCATCGACCGCTATCGAGCATGCATCTAGAGTATTAAGTAAAATAGAGTAATGCATGGAGAACAATGACATGATGTAGACAAACTAAACTCAAGCAATATGAATAAACACCATCGTTTTATCCTTAGTAGCAGCAACACAAAGACACATCTTGTCACTCGTATATAGAAATTCGCCAGGTTGATCCTACTACAACGCACCTCTCTCACTGAAGAAATACCAACCTAGTTGGCAAAACTATTTCAGTAGATCAGAGAGAATTACAAAGCTATCACAATCATGCACATAAGAACCATATAAGTATTCAGAGGAGACTCAAATATTTATCATGAATAATCTAAACATAAACCCACAATTCATTGGATCCCAACAAACGCACAACACAAAAGGAATTACATCATGTGGATCAAAGAGAAGATGCGATGATCATTGTATTTAATATCAAGAGAGAGAGAGAGAGATTGCCATATGGGTATTGTCCATTGACCCATAGGTCTGTCGTTACCTACTCACAAATCATTGTGAGGGCATCAAGGTTGATTAATGGGTCCTCTGTGATCGATCCCCCTACGGTAGGGTGCCGGAATGGAGCTCCAGATAGCCTCCCATCAGAACAGAGACTTACAACAACGTAAAAAGTATATAGGGACTCCTTCTAGTGTTTCTAGGGTAAAAGAGAATTTATAACATAGAGAGTACAGTAGGGAGGGCCACGAGGGAGGCACAAGCCATCAGGGCCCCCCCCCCGGTCATGCCCTCTTGGCTTGTGGCCCCCTCGCGTGGCCTATACCCTTGTTCCGGTACTTCTCGGTCTTCCTTTGGTCCAAAAAAATCACCAACCATTTTTAGGTCAACTGGGCTTAATATATCAGCGTGGAACAATCAAAAATATAGATACGTTGGAGACGTATCAATTGACAATCCTATTGGTTTGATAAACCTTGGTTTCTTAATCGAGGGTAATACTTACCCGCATTGTGCTACAATTACCCGTTCCTCTTCACGGAAAACCCAACGCAGATCACAAGTATCAAGTATGAACATGCTTGAGAGTAATATCTCCTTTGGCAACATGATCCTGAATGAAATGATGACGAACTTGAATATGTTTAGTTCGAGAATGTTGTACGGGGTTATGAGAAATCTTAATAGCACTTTCACTGTCACAAAGAAATGGAACTAGTTCACGTGTATGTCATAATGCTTACGAGTTTGTGTCATCCATAGGAATTGCGCACAACATGATATAGCAGCAATGTATGCCGCTTCCGCGGTGGATAGAGATACCGAGTTTTGTTTCTTGGATGACCAAGACACAAGATATCTCCCACACAAGAAATCTCCCAAGAAATTTACAAGTACCCATGGTGGATTTTCTATAAACCTTGTCTCCGGCATAGTCCGAGTCGGAATAGCCAACAAGGTTAAAATAAGATCCCTTGGGATACCAAATGCCAAAGTTTGGTGTATGTATCAAGTATCTCACAATTCTTTTCATGGCCTTAAGATGACACTCTTTTGGTGCCTCTTGATATTGGGCACACATGCAAACATTAAGCATGATATCCAGACATGAGGCACACAGAAATAACTATGAACAAATCAACCTTTTGATCAACCAGTTTGTCCTCCTTGGTGAGGTCAACATGTCCAGTAGTAGGCATAGGAGGTTTCACACCTTTACACTCTTGCATGTTAAACTTATTGATCAAGTCCTTGGTATACTTCGTCTGAGACATAAATGTTCCTTCTCTCATTTCACTATAGGAATCGGCTTCTTTTTTATCTACTAGCAAAGGACCAGGTCACGAATGACAAACAACTTTGTCATCCGCTAGCTAACGGCCCCACTTTCAGCAGTGGAAGTCACGATAATTAGCCTATTTGCCATATGCAAAACCACAGAGGATGACAAAGAACTTTGTCATTGATCTTCCTAGACAACAAGATGACAAAGCATAGTTGTCAGCCACGTTAGGTGGCTAACGGCAGGCTTTGCCATCCACCAGCTGACGACAAAGAAGCTCTTCCTTTGTCGTCTACCAGCTGACGTCACTCCTGCCTCCACCAGCCCCTGCCCTTTGTCGTGTGGCTGTCCTGCCCTTTGCCATCTGCCTGCCCCTGCCCTTTGTCGTTTTCCTACCGCTAGCTGACGACAAAGTGACCAAATGGGCCATACCTGGTGCTCCGAGGTTGCACAAGTAGCTGCCACATGGCACCTTTGCCATCAGCTCACTGATGGCAAAGGCCTTTGCCGTTGGCTAGAACACAACAAAGTGCGTGTATAACCTATTTTAATTTATTTTTCTGTTATCCCCTGCATTTTCAAAACACATATAAGACACAACGAGAACCGCTGTAAGACGACCGTGAACAAACGTACCCACTGAATGTCGAATCCCAACCTCACATCATGCATCTGTAGGACGATTGCCCTATAAGTCACTACCTCATATCCCACCTATGAATCCCCGAAATATCTGGTCATGCAATCTGGTCCACGGATACAAGGAGTAATATGTCACACAACTCCTATACTAACCCGTCCAGTGTATCACATCCATCAACACATAACCAGAATCTCGGAACTTCATCTAACACAGGCCCTCGTAGTCACAACGATACAAAGTGTGGCGATACATCCGGAACTCTCTGCACCAGTACTCGGGAAGTCGGACTCCTCTCGTCAGTACTAGTATCGAAGCAATTACGAACATCCTCCGTCCTGAGAAACTAAGAAATCTGAATCATAGTGATGTCCTCAAGAATCCCCTGGAGCTCAACTCCCCGGAAGAAATCAAGTCAGACAGGAGGCACCAAGACAGAACTCCGTCACATCGACATCATATAGATTCCAAAATATCCGCGTGACCCTAAAACAAATTTGAGCGAGAAGAGGAGTAGAATTAAGATTTCCTCAGTCGTGAATCTCACCAGAGCATAGAAGAGGAAAAAAAGAAACCTAATCTCCGATATAACTAAGACTGAAATAATTTACTAGACTCGGCTCGGCCAAGTTTGATCACACAAAGGCTCATATGGTCGTAAGGCTCTGATACCAACTTGTAACGACTAAGATGCGGCCCTTTCGTTATTTGGGGGCGAGGCCTCAAAAGGGAAAGCGGCGCATCTAAACGTTTCGCAAGAGAGATAATCATAACATTACATAACTGAAAGAGTGACAAGTAGGGCATACACTTACCATTTGATAAAAATATAGCATAAAGCTTACAGGCACACATTATTGAGAGCATAGTTTAGTCCAGCTACGAACAACATGGAAACAAGTAAAACTCCCGCATGCTGGCCTCACGATCACGACCACAGCCTCTAGTCCTCCGGGTTAGTCACGTACAGTCTGCCAGAGTCCTCATTGAACTCCCACTTCAGCTGGCTGTTATCAGGATCTCCTGCGTCAGGCGTACATGTACCTGTTGGTGTGTGTAGCAATCCGTGAGCCACGGGGACTCAGCAATCAAATGACCTATGTATCGAATCTAGCCAAGTTAATGGGTGAGGCAGGTTAAGTGTATGAGTTTGCAGCAACCTAAGCATATATGGTGGCTACCTTACGATGATCAGAGTAAACATATCGTGGTCTACGCAAGGCGGTCGAAGACTAGGTTGATCACTAAGTGATCCTGAACACCTACTTACGTCAGACATAACCCCACTGTGTTCTCAATCAGAGAATGATCTCTGAAAGAGACAGTCACGGTTACGCACACAGTTAGCAGTTTTTATTAGAATTACTTTAAGTTGTCTAAAACCGGATGTTAACAAAATATCCATATTTTCCACATAACCGCGGGCACGGTTTTCCGAAAGATTAAACACTGCACGGGTGCTCCAACTAGTCCATTACAAATTACCACAGGCCGCATAGTAATCCTCTATCACGAAACTCGTGATCTCGTCGGATTCCTAAGAGGAAAACCTCAACCTTGAGGAGACCCAAAGTTTCACCGGAATCCCAATGCCCAAGATATATCGCTAAGGTAAGGCAAATCCAGCAAGACCGCCCGACGTGTCGACGACCCCGATAAGAGCCGCGTATCTCAGTCTCAGGACACAACGGATGGGAAAGCCTACAGGGTAACATACCTCAAGTTTCCTAGCGGTGGCCCCGCAGTCTGCCCAATTTGGACCAACACTCATGAGGAGCACTGGCCCGGGTTGTTGATTAGTTCCTCGGGGTAGCTATTCCCAATGGATTTAATTATTAAGTGATTAGCAGATTAAAACCAAAGTTAGGTCCTGCCAGACAAGCCTTAACACTACACGATTTATCAAGGGGGTCCCATAACAACCCCGAACGTGTTAGATGCACTCAGTTATGGAATCAAACACCGGTAGCCGAAACTAAGGCGACAACAACGGAACAAATCACCCGGCAAAAGGCTAGGCCTTCCGTTATTTACCAAGTATAGAGGTGCATTAATTAAATAGTTGTTTAAACATAATGATATCAAAATGCCCATGTTATCACATGGACCAGCTTGCACCTGCAACTAGCAAAGTTATCCATTAGAGGTTGAGCAAGCCTACTTAGCCAAACAATATTTGCTTGGACATGGAAGTGTTTGGGGTTCATGGCAAAGACAGTTGGCATATATATCAAGTGGTAGGCAGCGAGCATGTAACAAAGGAAACGTGATTCTCAGATAAACAAAGCTAGGAACGGTGTCAAGGTCACGGTCATCTAGCCTGTGATTTCTTCAGACTCGAACTGCTCTTGTTCTTCCTGCACGAACTCTCCAAAATCCACGTACTGGCTCTCCGTTCCCGATGCTACCCAAGATAAGATAACAACCAATTAACACCGGCAAATCATAATGCAACAACCAGTATGACGCATGTGTGAAGAAGGAAGCATGCATCACTATTCCATTCACTTTCATATGCATTAGTTGAGTTAATTAAATTCTGTACAGAACCTCATATTAAGTTATCTTGACATGCATGAACATGGCATGAACATGTGCATCACGAGAAAATGATGCAAAAACATATAAAGAATGTAGTGAACGGAGTCACGGATCAACCGGAAACTACAAAACAAGTTACAAAGGCCTACGGGTTCACAACAGCCACAAACACAAACAAATGGGCACTCACTGGTGTAACTAGGTTGCCACATGATCAAGCAACAAAATACAAGTGGAATGGTGCTTGGGAACACACCACACCATCAACCAATGCCCACACAAGCTCTACAGCAACATAGCAGTTTGCATACAAGATCTACAACAGCTACAACCCTCTAAATAAATCAAACAAGGCATGAAATTGAAGCCATCCAAAAGCATTACAACCCTTGAAAAAAAGCTAAGGCAAAGGAATCACCCATGAGCACATCTATAGCCTCTAACTTGGACAAAATATCACAGATTGGGAGTTAGTAAAAATTACAGATTTTCACCAGCTACTTATGCTCTGAAGCATTTTGGAAGCCTCCAAAATGATATCTACAAGAGGTGTATAAGCATGAAATTTTACAGGGAGCTAGAAAAACATAACAGCTAACAAACATTAGTTTGTTCCATGGTCTAATTCCCAACACAGGAGCTAATACACACAAGACAACAGGGGAAGAAAATAACTCAAGATTCCTAGACTACGTGAAATTCTCAAGGCTTCACAAATCTAACAAATTCAGCCAAGTGCCCACTTTGACAGGGCAAAATAGGTGCATACCTAAGCACAAAATGAATGCCCCAAGATGTAGAGGGGTTCACCCACTAATATTCCATCAAGGAATCATCCCCAAAGGATCAAAGCACCACCTAATATAAAGCTCTAAACATGGCATCACATCAGAAAATAACAGTTTTGTGAAGTTACTCTAAAGTGAAATCTGATTGCACCCATGGATTCCTGGGGTGATTCTACCCCAAAACCATATATCATAGTGCCAACTTTGTGTACAGAAAAACTCCACAACAACTAAAATTAGAATAGATAAAAATCAAACTACATATTCTAGTCTAAGCACAGGTTGTTCTTGAACCAGCCCAAAATGGCCAGTCTGGAATGGGCATTTCCCTTTTTGGACATATTCCAAAAATAGCATAAACACACTCAGCTTAACATAAAAAATATGCATACTATCTGACACGGGGATCCCACTGGTCATAGACACGAGGACCCCAAAGCTTGGCAGGTGCACCCTGTGGCCCACTTGTAAGTGGCTAACTACAGCAATGGCAAAGAAAAGAATATATTGGTAGTAGTGGGGTTCGAACCCAGTACCTTCCCCCTACACGCGAGGTGTGCTGGCCACACGGCTAGGCGCGTGCGTCTGAACTACTGTAAGCATCAAACAAGGTGAAGAACCGATGCGATGCTGGAATAAACCAACGGAAAAATAAAAGGGAGCGAGTGGGGGTCGAGCCCGCGACCTCAGGGTCAGCGCGCAATCGCCGAATCAGTATGCTAGGTGGGTGACCTGACCCAGACACGGATCCTTACCTAGGCAAAAAGGAACGAATTGGCGCCTTCTCCCTTAATCAAAGAAACGACGGCGACGAGCTCGTCGGCGCGTAGCACATGCACCCACATCTCCTACACAGGCACCCAGTGGGGAAACGATGTTGCTGTTGCGACGGACGCAATTGCTGCCTCTTCTGCTAGCTACTGCTCTCCTACTGCCTCTACACGCACTGCCGCTGCGCTGCAACTGCACCAGCAGCCGAAGATCCATGGCGCGGGGTGCGTCCTGTCGCCGGCCATGCTAAGCAAGAACAACAAGAGGGAGAGAAGCACGCTCACCACTTCAGACGCGAGGTGGCCGTTGCCGAAGAGGAGGAGGACGCCGTCTACAAAGAGGGCGCCGGAAGCAGAGGAGAGCGCCGACGTCGAGGAGGGCGCTCGAAGCAGTCTCCACGCGAACTCTCAACGGGAATGGATCCCCGCCGTGCTCCGCATGCGCCTAGACCGGTCGGGGAAGAAGAGGAGGCATCGATCCGCCGGCGACGACCTTACCAGTTGTCGTTCATGGCGATGAAGCAACCTCGGGAGCGCCCCCAACGGCGCCAAGGAGAGAGAGGAGGGGAAACGGAAACCCTAGGGTCGGAGGGGAGCGTCGGGTTGCTTAAATGGTCTCGGGGCACACACTTCGAATCACCAGGTCGGAGAGGAGGTGGAATCAGCGGCTGCCGAGACGTCGTACAACGTGACGTAGCAAGGAGGAAGAAGAGGAATGCGTCGCGGCCTTCTCTCACGATAGAGGGAGACGGGCAAAGGAGGGAAAGAGGGAGCCGGCCCACATGGCTCTCTCTTGTGCACAGCAAAGCAGTAGGGAAAAGGTTTGCTTTTATTTTAAATAAGACTAGCAACAAAATCCCAAATAGAGCCAAGCAAAAGGTTTTGGGAAAAGCAAAAATAGCTAGGGCATGAGGGAATTATGCCCTATTTAACAAAAATATCTCCCAGATTTTTAGGACAAACTAATTCCCACCTAAAACAGAAAATTAAATGATGTTTTGATTTAAAACCCTCATTAAGCCAAAGTCTAATATAACAATGAGAGCAACCCGTACACCCACAACTGAATCCTCTAAAGTATTAGCATTTTTAAAATAGGATCAAGCAAAGTTTAAAACACAAGTTAAATTACATAATGGGTCTAGGGTTTAGCAAAGTTTTGAAAACACCACACTCATCCCAAACACTCACATGCACACTAGCACTTCCAAGATGGACCAAAATTAGCAACACAAGAAGGGGAATGCAATGAATGCAAAAGAATGCCATGATGCAAGATGATGACATGGAATGATGGCCACATGAAATAATAACCTCCTTATAACATCTATACATGAATCAACAATGTCCCCACTATCAAGGAAAGGAGTACAAATATGGAAAGGGAAACATCTAGGTTGTTACAACTCTCCCACACTACAAGAATATCTTGACCCGAGATCTAGGACTGAAAGAACTCTGGAAATTCGGAACGGAGGTGATCCTCGCGCTCCCAAGTGGCCTTGTTGTTGGAATGATGTGACCACTGCACTTTGAGAAACTTGATTGACTTATTGTGGGTCTTGCGTTGAGTCGCTTCAAGGACTGCAACTGGATGCTCACGATAGGATAGGTCGGGTTGGAGGTCGATATCCTGAAGATCAACTGTGCACTCGGGGGTCTTGAAGCATCTCCGGAGTTGAGAGACATGAAACACATCATGCACATTTGAGAAGTTGGAAGGGAGCTCTAATTGATATGCAAGGTCGCCTCTCTTGCCAACAATTCTGAAAGGCCCAACAAAAGGAGGAACAAGCTTTCCTTTGATGCCAAAGCGATGAGTGCCCTTCATGGGAGACACTTTGAGATAGACCAAATCGTCGAGCTGAAAAGTCATGTCACGATGCTTGCTATCATAATAGCTCCTCTGACGGGATTGCGCTGCTTTGAGATTATCCTGAATGACACGACACATTTCTTCTACGTCAGCAATCATGTCATTCCCAAGAATCTGACGCTCACCAGTCTCTGACCAATTGAGCGGGGTACGACACTTCCTGCCATAAAAAATCTCAAACGGAGCTTTGCCTAAACTTGCCTGATAACTGTTGTTGTAAGAAAACTCAGCAAAAGGTAGGCAGTCTTCCCATTTCATGCCAAAGGAAATGGCACAGGCTCTTAGCATATCCTCGAGGGCCTGATTGACTCTCTCAACTTGCCCACTAGTCTGAGGATGGAAGGCTGTACTGAATCGAATCTTAGTACCCATCGCAGACTGAAATGAATCCCAGAACTTGGAAGTAAAGATTCTTCCGCGATCCGAAGAAATCATCATTGGAACACCATGCAATGAGACTACCCTTGACGTATACAGCTCTGCAAGCTGAGCTACCGAGATAGACTCCTTGACTAGGAGGAAATGAGCGACTTTGCTCAACTTGTCGATGACGACGAAGATGGCATCGTTACCTTTCTTGGACTTCGGAAAACCGGTGAGGAAATCCATCTCAACATGGTCGAATTTCCACTCGGGAATGGGCAAGGGATGCAAAAGACCTGATGGACGTTGATGCTCTGCTTTCACTCTTCGACAAACATCACATTCATTTACGAACTGAGCAATTTCACGCTTCATGCGAGTACACCAGAAGATCTGTTTTAGATCCTCATACATCTTGGAACTTCCTGGATGTATCGAGAGGAGAGAGTTATGAGCTTCTTCCATGATAACCTTCCTGAGATCCCCTTTCGGAACGACAAGGCGATCCTCAAAGAACAATGTATCTATGTCATCAGCACTGAAGCACTTATATTTGGGGATGCTCTTTGCCAAGCCAATCTTAACTTCCTTCACCATTGCATCAAGAAGTTGAGCTTGTCGTACTTGGTCTTCCAAGGTAGGAGAAATCTGGAGATTAGCAAGAAATCCCTGAGGTACTAACTGAAGGTTGAGCTTCCTGAAAGATTCACAAAGATCAAGCTGGAGAGGCTTCAGAATGAGACTGTTGCAGTAAGCCTTTCTGCTCAAAGCGTTTGCAATGACATTAGCTTTGCCTGGAGTGTAGTCAACGCTCAGATTAAAATCTTGGAGCATTTCCACCCATGAGTTTGCCAAATATTGAGGTTAGGCAGGGTGAAGATGTATTTGAGACTCTTGTGATCGGTGAATACTTCAACCATTCTTTCCAACAAGAGATGTCTCCAAGTCATCAGAGCATGTACTACTGCCGCCAACTCAAGATCATGAGTGGGGTAATTCTTCTCAGTTGGCTTCAACTGCCTAGAGGTATAAGCTACCACTTTCTTGTCTTGCATCAGAACTGCACCAAGACCTTGAAGGGAGGCATTGGAGAATACTTGATAAGGTTTGGAATCATCGGGAGGAACCAAGACTGGAGTAGAGGTGTGCTTATCTTTGAGTGTGTCGAAGGCCAACTGACACTCTGGAGACCAGACATACTTCACACCCTTCTGAAGAAGACTTGAGAGAGGCTTAGCAACCTTGGAGAAATTCTCAACGAATCTTCTGCAATAGCTTGCAAGCCCGAGAAAGCTTCGAAGCTGCTTCACATTCTGCGGAGGTTCCCACTCAACAATGGCCTGCACCTTCGATGGATCAACTTTGATGCCCTCGGCAGAGATGATGTGCCCAAGGTACACAACTTCCTTCAACCCGAACTCACATTTGGAAAACTTAGCATAGAACTTATGCTCTCTTAAATCCTGAGATGTTCTTCATGCTCTTCCTCAGTTTCCGAAAAGACCAGAATGTCATCAAAATACAACAAGACAAATTCATTCTTGAATGGGGAGAAGATATAATTCATCATCCCATAGAAGGTCGGTGGAGCATTGGTCACACCGAAAGACATCACCGTGTACTCATACGAGCCAACGCTTGTTCTGAATGCAGTCTTTGGAATGCCCTCTTCGCAAATGCGAATCTGATGATAACCCATCCTGAGATCAAGCTTCGAGAAGATCTTAGACCCTTTCATTTGCTCAAACAACTCATTGATGTTGGGAAGTGGATACTTGTTTTTGATCGTCTTCTTATTCAATGGACGGTAATCGACACAGAGTCGTTCTGTGCCATCCTTCTTCTTGACGAAAAGAACTCCACAACCCCAAGGAGATGAGCTTGGTCTGATCAGACCCAGACGCTCTTGCTCATCAAGTTGTTTCTTCGGCTCCTTCAGCTCTTCTAGACCCAGTTTGTACGGCCGCTTGCACACTGGTTCAGTACCCGGTTCAAGCTCAATTACGAACTCAACTGCTCGGTGCGGAGGCATTCCTAGCAGTTCTTCCGAAAAAACATCTTCATACTCGCAGACCACTGGGACTTGAGAAATTGGAGAGATCTCACCCTTCTCATTCAAGGAAAACAGACGGGCCGTGTCATCACACGCCGCGAAGATAATCACGTCCTCCGAAGAATGAGTTAGCTTCACCTCTTTAGCTTCACAATTAATGGACGCCTTGTTCATAGCCAACCAATCCATCCCAAGGATCGAATCAGTATCAGAGTTGCCAAGGACAATAGGAGAAGCCAGAAAGGCATAATCACCCATCTTGACAGAGTTATCCCGAACTACCAAACTATAACTCATATGCTTCCCAGGGGAAACAACTGCCAACGGCTTAGGCAACTGCTCCTGATGCAGATTATGCTTGGATGCAAATGGATATGATATGAAGCAATGCGAAGCACCAGAATCAAATAAAACCCTTGCAGGAATATCATTAACTGAGACATTACCCATAATCACGTCTAAGGCGTTATCTGCTTCCGTTGCATTCACCATATTGACTCTCGCGGACCTGGGGTTGAACTTCACCATATCATTGCTTGGAGGTTTACCTGGAGGAGGGGGCCGAAGACGCTGCTGAGAGGTGCACTTGTTGGAGTAGTGACCCTTCTGCCCACACTTGTGACAAGTAACATCTGCTAGCGGACGGAATTGCACTTGAGGATTCCCTTGCTTCTGCTGCTGAAACCTCTGTTGGAAAGCTAGGTTGGGTGGGTGGGAAGAACCACGACCACCTGATTGCTTGAACTGCTGAGTCTGCCGAGGAGGAGGAGGAGACACCCAATATTTCTGCTCCTTCTCGACCACCTGAGTTGAGGGCGATGAGCTGGAATATCTGAAACGCTTCCTCGAATTCTCCACCTTGAGCAAAGCTGCCTCATCCCTGAGAGCCAAGTTATAGAACTTATCAAACTCATCGGGATCGTGCAAGGCAAGGGCCAGCTACAAGTCCTCTCTGAGACCACCTCTGAACTGATAGATCTTGCTCTTCTGATCTGGAATGTCCTGCAAGGCATATCGAGCCAACTCGTGGAACTCGACGTTGTACTTGTACACAGAGGATCCTCCTTGCTTCAAGCGTCTGAACTTCTCACGCATCTCTTCCACAAAGCTAGACGGAATATAGTGAGACCTGAAATCTTTGCAGAAATCGTCCCAACTGATCATTCTGCCTCCCCTGGAGTCCTTCAACTGCTACCACCAAACTTTTGCCTATCCCTTGAGCTGAAATGTTGCAAACTTGACGAAGTCCTCTGGACAGACATTGCTGCACTCAAAGTGTTTAATCATGTCCCGAATCCAGTCCTCGGCGTCGAATGGCTGGTCACAAGACGTGAAGGACTTCGGCTGGTTCGCCAGGAATTGATTTAGAGATGCAAACTGATGACCACCATGGTTGAAATTGCCCTGCTGCTGATTGGTTCTCTCTTGCAACAGCTGAATTAACATATGGGTGTTAGCATTTGTTGCAGCCATCACTTCTTGACATGCCTCTGCAGGAGGAGGAGGCGGCGGCGGAGCAACAGCACCCTCGCGACCCAGATTCTGGCGAGTTGGTGGAGCCATCCCGAAGACGGACAACACATTAGCCCAGAGAATAACATTCAAGGTAAAGCTGAATCAATAGAGAGAAATATCTGAAGAAGAATATTTAGCAATTGCATTCAAACAAAATAGTAAGAATGCTTCCTCAAAGTGACTGCCGACAACATCTGATTAACACCACTTGCAAACCAAGTATGAACTACAACTTCTCAGAACAAACGTATGACAGAGATTCCATCCGATATCTTCGTGGATATGATCGCACGGGCTCGAGCTTACAATAGCCATCATGTGCAAGGCACTGCACACGACATACGAAGCGTCCCCGAGTCGTAGCAAGCTACAAGGACTTTTTAAGACACAACGAGAACCGCTGTAAGACGACCGTGAACAAACGTACCCACTGAATGTCGAATCCCAACCTCACATCATGCATCTGTAGGAAGATTGCCCTATAAGTCACTACGTGATATCCCACCTATGAATTCCCGAAATATCTGGTCATGCAATCCGGTCCACGGATAGAAGGAGTAATATGTCACACAACTCCTATACTAATCCGTCCAGTGTATCACATCCGTCAACACGTAACCAGAATCTCGGAACTTCATCTAACACAGACCCTCGTAATCACAACGATACAAAGTGAGGTGATACATCCGGAACTCTCTGCACCAGTACTGGGGAAGCCGGACTCCTCTCGTCGCTACTAGTATCGAAGCAATTACGAACATCCTCCATCCCGAGATACTAAGAAATCTGAATGATAGTGATGTGCTCAAGAATCTCCTGGAGCTCAACTCCCCAGAAAAAATCAAGTCAGACAGGAGGCACCAAGACAGAACTCCGTCACATCGACATCATATAGATTCCAAAATATCCGCGTGACCCTAAAAAAAATTTGAGCAAGAAGAGGAGTAGAATTAAGATTTCCTAAGTCATGAACCTCACCAGAGCATAGAAAAGGAGAAAAAAGAAACCTACTCTCCGATATAACTAAGACTCAAATAATTTACTAGACTCGACTCGGCCAAGTTCGATCACACAAAGGCTCCTATTGTCGTAAGGCTCTGATACCAACTTGTAACGACTAAGATGCGTCCCTTTCCTTATTTGGGGACAAGGCCTCAAAAGGGAAAGGGGCGCATCTAAATGTTTCGCAAGCGAGATAATCATAACATTACATAACTGAAAGAGTAACAAGTAGGGCATACACTTGCCATCTGATAAAAATATAGCATAAAGCTTACAGGGACAAATTATTTAGAGCATAGTTTAGTCTAGCTAAGGACAACATGAAAACAAGTAAAACTATGAAATCCCGCATGCTGGCCCCACGATCACGACCACGGCCTCTAGTCCTCTCGGTAAGTCAGTACAGTCTGCCAGAGTCCTCATCCAACTCCCACTTCAGTTGGCTGTCATCAGGCTCTTCTGCGTCAGGCGTACCTATACCTGTTGGTGTTTGTACCAATCCGTGAGCCACAGGGACTCAGCAATCGAATGACCTTGGTATCAAATCTAGCCAAGTTAATGGGTGAGGAATGTTAAGTCTATGAGTTTGCAGCAACCTAAGCATATATGGTGGCTACCTTGCGATGATCAAAGTAAACATATGGTGGTCTACGCTAGGCGGTCGAAGACTAGGTTGATCACTAAGTGATCCTGAACACCTACTTACGTCAGACCTAACCCCACCGTGTTCTTGATCAGAGAACGATCTCCGAAAGAGACAGTCACGGTTACGCACACAGTTGGCAGTTTTTATTAGAATTACTTCAAGTTATCTAAAACCGGATGTTAACAAAATATCCATATTTGCCACATAACCGTGGGCACGACTTTCCAAAAGATTAAACCCTGCAGGGGTGCTCGAACTAATCCATTACAAATTACCACAAGATGCATAGTAATCCTCTATCACGAAACTCGTGATCTCGTCGGATTCCTAAGAGGAAAACTTCAACCTTGAGAAGACCCAAAGTTTCACCGGAATCCCAATGCGCAAGATATATCGCTAAGGTAAGGCAAATCCAGCAAGACCGCCCGACGTGTCGACGACCCTGATAAGAAGCGCGTATCTCAGTCTCAGGACACAATAGATGGAAAGCCTAAAGGGTACCAGACCTCAAGTTTCCTAGCGGTGGCCCCGCAGTGTGCCCAATATTGACCAACGCTCATGAGGAGCACTGGCCCGTGTAGTTGATTAGTTCCTCGGGGTAGCTATTCCCTATGCATTTAATTATTAAGTGATTAGCAGGTTAAAACCAAAGTTGGGTCCTGCCAGACAAGCCTTAACACTACACGATTTATCAAGGGGGTCCCCATAACCACCCCGAACGTGTTAGGAGCGCTCAGTTATGGAATCAAACTCTGGTAGCTGAAACTAAGGTGGCAACAACGGAAAAAATCACCCAGCAAAAGGAAACATGCATCACTATTTTAGTCACTTTCATATGCATTAGTTGAGTTAATTAAATTCTGGACAGAACCTCGTATTAAGTTATCTTGACATGCATGAACATGTGCATCACGAGAAAATGATGCAAAAAACATATAAAGAACGTAGTGAACGGAGTCACGGATCAACCGGAAACTACAAAACAAGTTACAAAGGCCTACAGGTTCAAAACAACCACAAACACAAACATATGGGCACTCACTGGTGTAACCAGGTTGCCACATGATCAAGCAACAAAATACAAGTGGAATTGTGCTTGGGAACACACCACACCATCAACCAATGCCCACACATGCTCTAAAACCATATAAGCATACAATCTGTTTTTAACAGCAACATAGCAGTTTGACTACAAGATCTACAGCAGCTACAACCCTCTAAATAAATCAAGCAAAGGATGAAACTGAAGCCAACCAAAAGAATTACAACCCTTGACAAAAAGCTAAGGCAAAGGAATCACCCATGAGCAGATCTATAGCCTCTAAGTTGGACAAAATATCACAGATTGGGACTTAGTGAAAATTACAGATTTTCACTAGCTGCTTATGCTCTGAAGCATTTTGGCAGCCTCCAAAATGATATCTACACAAGGTGTATAAGCATGAAATTTTACAGGGAGCTAGACAAACATAACATCTAACAAACATTAGTTTGTTGCATGGGCTAGTTCCCAACACAGGAGCTAATACACACAAGACAACAGGGGAAGAAAATAACTCCAGATTCCCAGACTTTGTGAAATTCTCAGGGCTTCACAAATCTGACAGATTCAGCCAAGTGCCCACTTTGACATGACACAATAGGTACATACAAAAACCTAAGCACAAAACTAATGCCCCAAGCAGTAGAGGGGTTCACCCACTAACATTCCATCAAGGAATCATCCCCAAAGGATCAAAGCACCACCTAATATAAAGCTCTAAACATGGCATCACATCAGAAAATAATAGTTTTGTGAAGTTACACTAAAGTGAAATCTGATTGCACCAATGGATTCCTGGGGTGATTCTACCCCAAAACCATACGTATATCATAGTGCAAAGAAAAGAATATATTGGTTAGTGGGGTTCGAACCCACCACCTGCCCCCTACACGTGAGGTGTGCTGGCCACTGGGCTAGGAGCGTGCGTCTGAACTACTACAAGCGTCAAATGTAGTGAAGCACCCGACACGATGCTGGAATAAACCAACGGAAAAATAAAAGGGCGCGAGTGGGGGTCGAACCCGCAACCTCAGGGTCAGCGGGCAATCGCCGAACCAGTACGATAGGTGGGTGACCTCACACAGACGCGGATCCTTACGTAGTCGAAAAGGAACGAAGTGGTGCCTTCTCTCTTAATCAAAGAAACGCCGGCGACGAGCTCGTCGGCGCGCAGCACACGCACACAGATCTCCTACACGGGCACACAACGGGGAAACATTGCTGCTGTCGCGACGGACGCAACTGCTGCCGCTTCTGCTACCTACTGCTCTGCTACTGCCTCTACACGCACTGTCACTGCGCTGCAACTGCACCGGCAGCCGGAGATCCATGGGGCGGTGTGCGTCCTGTCGCCGGCCACGCTAAGCAAGAACAACTAGAGGGAGAGAAGCACGCTCACCACTTTAGAGGCGAGGTGGACATTGCCGGAGAGGAGGAGGATGCCGTCTACGAAGAGGGTGCCGGAAGCAGAGGAGAGCGCCGACGTCGAGGAGGGCGCTGGAAGTAGTCTCCATGCGAACTCTCAATAGGAATGGAGCGCCACCGTGCTCCGCATGCGCCTGGACCGGTCGGGGAAGAAGAGGAGGCGTCGATCTGCCGATGACGACCTTACCAGCTGCCGATCATGGCGACGAAGCCAGCTTGGGAGCGCCCCCGACGGCACCAAGGAGAGAGAGGAGGGGAAATCGAAACCCTAGGGTTGGAGGGGAGCGTCGGGCTGCTTAAATGCTCTCGGGGCACACGCTTCGAACCGCCAGATCGGAGAGGAGGTGGAATCAGCGACTGCCGAGATGTCGTACAGCGTGATGTAGCAAGGAGGAAGAAGAGGAACGCGTCGTGGTCCTTGTGTGGCGGCAGATGGAGACGGGCCAAGGAGGGAAGGAGGGAGTCGGCCCAACTGGCTCTCTCTTGCGCACAGCAAAGCAGCAGGGAAAAGGTTTGCTTTTATTTGAAATAAGACTAGCAACAAAATCCCAAACAGAGCCAAGCAAAAGGTTTTGGGAAAAGAAAAAATATCTAGGGCATGAGGGAATTATGCCTTATTTAACAAAAATATCTCCGAGATTTTTAGGACAAACTAATTCCCACCTAAAACAGAAAATTAAATGTTGTTTTGATTTAAAACCCTCATTAAGCCAAAGTCTAATATAACAATGAGAGCAACCCCTACACCCACAATTTAATCCTCTAAAGTATTAGCATTTTTAAAACAGGATCAACCAAAGTTTAAAACACAAGTTAAATTACATAATGGGTTGAGGGTTTAGCAAAGTTTTGAAAACACCACACTCATCCCAAACACTCACATGCACACTAGCACTTCCAAGATGGACCAAAACTAGCAACACAAGAAGGTAATGCAAAAGAATGCCATGATGCAAGATGATGACATGGAATGATGGCCACATGAGATAATAACCTCCTTATAACATCTATACATGAATCAACAATGTCCCCACAATCAAGGAAAGGAGTACAAATATGGAAAGGGAAACATCTGGACTGTTACATCATGGTAATGCACAACAATCAACTTCTACACATTAAATAAAGCTCAATATGCAACGAATTGCATATTGACAAAACTCCACAATCAGTTTATTTAGTTCACTTATGTTTTTGTACTCATCAATATTAAATGTTGTTTAACTTGGGTGGTCATGGTACAAGGTGAATATGGAATTAAGCGATTTTAAATGGAGAAGGAGAACATACATATAAAAAAATGACCATATTTAAGAGAAATGTGGTTAATGTTGTGTTAACTAAACAATCATTTTAAATGTTGTTAATCATGTTAAGAGGTGAAACATAAACAACTAAAACATCTAGACATTTTAAATGAGGTCGAAAACAACATATAGCATTTTTGAAATGACCCCATATGTTAATTTCGAAATTGATCAAGATCTGAAGTAAACATATTTAATCTCTACTTCTAATTGGGGAGTCCGTACGTCATTTCGTTAGGACTCCATCGACCTCCCCCTCTCCTCCCATTGATCCCCCTTCCCATATAATATTTTTCCACTTGCGGGCTTTCAGCTGACATCGACTCCCCACCCCCATAAAAAAGGTGGAGAAAATAACCACACGCCCCCTCACCCCCATATTCCCTCCACCTCTTCCTCCTGAGTCCCGAACCCAGGGTTTGACCTGGCGCCGCTAGCCTCTCCACACCACCCGCCTCAGCAAATCCCTGGTCTGCCCAGTGCCTCCCAAGATAACCATGGCTAAGCTGAACATGAGGAGCGCGTGGACGGCAAAGTGGGCGGCAGCACCCTGTCTCTCCACTGGTTTCCACCCAATAGGATCTCCCCTCACTGTCAGGGTCGCAGGCGGCCCAACTAGCTCGGTGTGCAGTGAGCTCGGCGTGTGGACGAAACTCTTTACGTGGGTGCGAAAGACTCTATCGTGAATGCATAAGGACGAGACTCCAATGTGGGTGACCTCAAGCACGATGAAAATGATGATGACCAAGCGCACATACATGCGAAACTGAGTACACTGATGCGGTTCTTCTAGACTGATTAGAACTGAAGTACTCGTGTTTTTGGGGAGTGGTGTTATAGTTCTTGATTACGATTCAATTCTTGGCAACGTTTTCTCCTTATCTTTTTTTCTTAAACTAGCAGCCTCGGAGGGTCCGGACGATCAGGTGCATGGTGGCAGGAGCAACGGCAATAAAGATGTAGTTCAACATTGACACATCCATCTCCTCACCATCGTCAGAGGTGCGTGTTTCTTAATGTCGGTGGAAAACATGGCCCTCTCGAGGAGCTCTTAAGCAGTGCCTTTAGCGCCAACGCCAGATTAGGTCTAGGCTCTGGTGGACTGGGCGTATCGTGTTGGAATTATGTGTCCTGCAACTATATATTCAAATAATAGGAATTGCTAATATTCGGAATACCTTAGTATGGAATCATACATGTATTTATACATGGAATTACTTTACATGATTATCATGGAATTATTACTTGTTGGAATACTTGAGTTATATACTTAAGGAAGCTGGTCAATTATCGGTGGAATACAATATATTTTATCTATTGGAAAGACTACCCAGGTACGCTGATAATTGGAAGGAGCTAGATCGTATAATTAGATTACGGCCCTAATGTTGATCTACATAATTAGAGAAATTTAAACTCTATTATGGCGCGTTGCTCACAAGCGTGTGCTCCAGGGACATAAATGGGTAGAATCCGTTAACAGACAAATATGATCGTGGTTGGTAATTTGATCTGGACTCTATCCCGGAAAACTAGTTAAAAAAAGACTAGGAATCTTATCTGTATAAGAGGTGGACTCTTTGGAAAGACAGTATAAGAAGGTCCCTACCCCCTAGCCTCAGATATGCGATTGTGAGCGGCACCACGGATAAGCGCAGAGGAATAGGGGATAGACCACAAACCCTAAATATCTAACATTGGTATCGGAGCTACGTTCACCGTCGCTGGTTGATGTTGATCGGCTGCGTGCTGTGCGGCACTCTGCACCAATCCGTCGGGCGGACCCTCGCTTCCGCTTCGTCTCTCGGCCTCTCCTCACACCACATGTTCGTCGGTGTTGCTTTGTTGTGGCAGATGAATTTGCTGCTGGTTTCTCAGTGCATGCCGGCTAGCCAGAATCCCGCTGCGAACAATACGAGCGCTCGTCCAAATCGTTTGGAATCTTCCTACGCTCATGCCATGGCGATTCCACCAAGTCGTTGGCGGCTTCATGTGATCTGGAATTAAATCCGCTGCTAGATCCATCATGGTCAATCATGATCAACTTGTACACAGGGAATCCAAGCACGACGTTGGAAATAGACTGATCTGGTGTGCACTTCGTGAAGCTCACAACTAGCCAGATCGATCTAATCTGGTTCAGCCGCCCAACAGATCAGTCCGGCGGAATCCGCCAGCCGCCCCGACCTCGAACCTCGCTACCTCGACGGTGCCACGCGCTCCGGCGCGGAACCAGCCACGAAGTCGCTGTCTCGCCGCTAGCCCGACCCGATGCGTGGAGCTGTAGTTCTCCACCCGTCTGCCCGGCCTTCATCGCCCGTATTAGCTATTCGTGCGGCCGTGTATGGCAAGCTGCTGCTGGATAGATGCTAACTATTGTACGGTGTAGAAATTAACACGTACTGCAGGAATTGAACATTGCTGCTGCACGTTCAGAAAAGAAAGAAGAGGAAAACTGTTTTGTACTATTCTGATTGGAAACTTTTGCAGAAGAGATGAAGAACTGAATGCTTATCCGAGCCTGCAGATCCCCGGTAATGGTGCTAGTAATGAGGAATTAATTCTTTACACATGTGATCTTAATCTACCACTCAAATTGAGGAAGGAGAGTGCAGATAATTACTTGCCACTGCGGTACAAGCAGGAAGCTTGTTTGTTTCTACTGCTTGTACAGTACTACTTGGATGTCCCAACAAATTGACGAATTCAGTCAGCTAGGTGCCCTAGCTCCTTGCATCTGGAATTGGGATAGTGGTTGATCCTGCATGTGAATCATCTTCAAAATTTCACGGCAAAAGGAAGAAAGTACCCACAGAAATTTTTATGGTTTGGAAAGATAGATCATTTTCTTTGTTTTTTGTGGAGAAAACACACCGGAAAACTCTACGCCAACCTATTTGAAATAATTTTTATACACTTGTCATCATGAGTGGTCATTCGATCTATGCAATATGAGATGCTATTTGTTTTATGGAGGAAGATAGAAAACTCTTCGAGGGAATGACTCGGTCAATTATGGTTGACTACACCTTGAAAAGAAAGATACAATACTTCAAATAGAATTGGCCAACAGGAAGTGTCCATTGTGAAACATCACTTTTTTAAGGAGGAAGATGGGAACCACTCCGTGGAAAAGGAAATTTGCTCTCACTTAACGGTATGTCCATTGTCAATGTTTTGCATTATATGTCCATCTGTCACTATTTTTTCGGATAGTTCGATTATGGTGTTGGTTTATATACATCATTTATTGTTGGAATACTATAGCTACTTTATTGGCATGTAACAATTACAAAGGAAAATTGATGCACTTTGGAATTGGAAATTTTGCCACGGAACTCCCTAGTGGAGGAAAAGTATTATTTTTTATAGGACACTCTATGCAACTTCATTGTGAAGGTATTTGATTCATTGTGGGAATTTATTGATTACGACATACTATTTGGAAAAGGAAGAGCGGAAATACTGCTCAATGTTTAAATTAGTGCATTATGGATTTTCACACAATGATCTATCTTTCTTGATGTCCATTGGAAGTTGGCAAAAAAAATTGGAAAAGATAACTCTATATAGAGGAATACTGACAATGGGAACACATGCTTGGAATTTTACTATCTACGTCATCAACGACTTGGTCACATATCTTGGAACTAGATGAATTAGCTTATTGATTCTGGAATTCTAAACTTTAGTGGGAGGACTTTGGTATTTTGTGAAGCATATATACTGGACATTTTTACTGGCACACCTTTTATTAAGGTGGAAGGAGATTACAAAAGGAAACTTCACATCATTTTTTAATACACTTATGGAAAACTGGTGGAAAGGAGGAACACAGTTATTTTTATGATCAAGTGGAATCTATACAATCATACTGGAATATAATCTTGACCCCATGGAAACTACAAGTGACACTCCCAACACCGACATGCTTAGAATAAGTGGGAGGAATTAACTTGGAATGCCATCTATGGATAATTGTTATGTGTTTTGGGGGAAAACTCACCGTATATTTCGGAGGAAGTCTCTTGAGAAGGCTCAGTTTTTTTTTTGTCAATGTCAACTATGGGTGGAAGAAATGAGGGAAGGAATAAACTCATTGAGGAATTATATAGTTTGGGAACTTATTATCATACCATATATCGCAAGCCCATTGTTTGTAAATGTTTTTATTCATTTGTGAGGAAATTTGACTCACTGGAATATTATAATGTCACTCTTGTTATTCACTTCTTCACACAAAGGGAAATATACTTTGTGGAAACTCTTTCTCCTGGAATTTTGGGAAAGGGGAACTAAATCATAGTTTGCTAATTGAATACACTATTGTATGATGTTATAACAAGCTTCACATCAATGGAATAGCAGGTCATATGGTTTTCTAAATGAAGCAAGGAGGTCATCTAGAAATGTAAGTGTAAACTATTTTGCATCATTATTGTATACATTAACATTGTTTTGTTGTTTGCAATGATAAAATCACATTGATGGAAGTGAAAGCTTGGTCATGTTTTAACTTTCATATGAAAGGAATGTGTTGAAGCTTCCTATGTTTTGGGAGTGGAACCACATAAGACATTTTTTTTGAAATGTTTCTATGGAAAATTGCAAACTTGTTGAAGTACCTAAAACCAAACTCGGTGAGGAATTATGTTTGAACTCCTGAGGAAAAAGGGATAATACATGGTGTTAAAATTTACTGTATCTTTGTTATACAATCGTACCTTAGCTTCCGGAATTTATGCTGCATTCAAGTAGTGGAAGGAAATACAAGAAGCTAAGGGAATGTCACACATCATATTAGATTGTGGAAAGTGCATCATGACAAGTCACTTTTTAAAATACATTGAGGAAGCAATTATCGTATCTACGAGATGAGAAATAAGTCCAGGTACGTATGTTCAATTTTATTTTTGGTAGTACTAATATGGTGCAGGTTCACTGGCTAAAGTCAGGAATTTCATTAAAACAAGGTTACTTATGGAACTTCATTTACTGATTGGATTTGATATTTACGTGGTTTTGAAAATTTATTCATCATGATTATCATATATTTTGACTTAATGTGGAATTATTCATAGTATTGATATATGTGACTGGAAATAATTGATGCGGAATTGAGGAAAAAAATACTTAAGGTGCCTCTAAAAGTGGAATTGCACTCGAGGAAATAATACTCGAGACGCCAAAGACAGCTATGCTGGAATAATTACGCGGAAACTAAGGTCTCTAATGATCTTAGGGGTCACAACAAGGAAACATATTAAGGGGATATATCACAATATATTTATGGAGTTTTCAACATAGTGTTAATATGATTGTTGGTCCCTTGACTAAGCTTCTTAGTCAGGAGGTATTTGGCAAACATGTTTAGGCTATGGATTTATGAATATTTGAATGATCGTTTTGGACAAGTGGGAGATGTTGGAATTATGTGTCCTGCAACTATATATTCAAATAATAGGAATTGCTAATATTCGGAATACCTTAGTATGGAATCATACATGTATTTATACATGGAATTACTTTACATGATTATCATGGAATTATTACTTGTTGGAATACTTGAGTTATATACTTAAGGAAGCTGGTCAATTATCGGTGGAATACAATATATTTTATCTATTGGAAAGACTACCCGGGTACGCTGATAATTGGAAGGAGCTAGATCGTATAATTAGATTACGGCCCTAATGTTGATCTACATAATTAGAGAAATTTACACTCTATTATGGCGTGTTGCTCACAAGCGTGTGCTCCAGGGACATAAACGGGTAGAATTCGTTAACAGACAAATATGATCGTGGTTGGTAATTTGATCTGGACTCTATCCCGGAAAACTAGTTAAAAAAGACTAGGAATCTTATCTGTATAAGAGGTGGACTCTTTGGAAAGACAGTATAAGAAGGTCCCTACCCCCTAGCCTCAGATATGCGATTGTGAGCGGCACCACGGATAAGCGCAGAGGAATAGGGGGTAGACCACAAACCCTAAATATCTAACATATCACACGTTCCTAGGGATGAACCCAAAACCTATGGTTCTCGTGTACCGAACACCTACCGTCAGCTTCCGGTGCACGAGTTGGAGTGGCGCTCTGAGGAACTGCCTCATGACGCTCCGGGAACTCTTCACTCGGCAGCCCCAAGCAGTGGCCCAAAGTTCATGGAGCTACAAGGTATAGCAATAATACTGTAAAAACTATACAATTACTTACCAGAGCAATCATGTTCTTGGAACAATATATCACTACAATTTTGCAAGAAGTGATGCTAGCTAAGTCAAGGCAACATATGAAGTGATGGATGTCATGCATGATAATGAGATTCTGGCGGTAGGCGCTTTCATCTGATAGCTTTGATATTTTGTCGACTTAAATTTCAAGAATCAGATAAGCATATCATCTTATCATGTCATAGTATAGTGCAGCTGAACCTAACCGTAATTGAATGCTATAGCTCTTTATTCTCGTGAGCTTTTCACCATATTGAATCTGTTAAGTCATCAACTCTTTATTAACACATTGCTTGTTTCGATATTCTATAGTGCCATGATTAAGTTATGCAGATTTTGAAGTTACTTTAGTAATTTGGGTCACCTAATAATTCTTGTATGAAACATAATACAGGAGTGTTAACTAGTTAGATTTGTGTTTTCTCTTTATTTTTGCTTTGTCTTAGTGCCCATAGCTGCCTCAGTTCATATATAGCTACATTTTACAGAAAGAAGCATGCAAATTAGGTTAATAAAAGAAGGTTTTATACTCAAAGACAATATTGTAATTTTCTTTATGAGAATCATCGACAAGTTGCAGTTTTTCCTTGTGGGGTATTGGGAACTATCCAATATGTTTTTTTACATGCACAAGTAACTTTGTAGCATCTCAAGGTTCATATTGTCTTATGAAGTGATTCAAACTTAGTTTGAAATCCGATGCATCTCTGAATCTTCAAGTGACATAGAAGCGATTTTATAGATTAAAGTTAAAAAAGGGTGTAGGTTCATTCTTACAAGTTGATATGCTCTTCTTTTGGACATCAACTCTATAATTTTTTTATTTTTTATGTGGTAAATGTATACTTTTCTCCAAGTGATATTGTGTGTGTTGTTTTCCGGCATGTTAGTGAATTTCTTTTTTAAGGTTTCTTCTTGACTGTTCATAGTTGTTTTCAGTGACAATGCTATAGCTCCATTGCTTATTGGCCCTGCTCCATGTATGAATTTGTTGTTGCTGAATGTGCTTGCAAGAAGGAAGCAACAATTAGTTCATTGAGACATGTGCAACACGGTCGCATTTCAGTTTCTACTACTTGATTGACACAAAAAATCATAGGAAGCTAGAGAAGACGGATTGTCCTCTATCGTCACCAAGACATTATTTGCTTTCCTGGCTTCGTTCAAATTACCGGTAGGTCTATTCACTTGACTTACTTTGATTAACTATAATACACCCTCCAATCAACCTCAAAAAAGTGGATGTTAATTATAAAACATTTGCTTCTTACTACAACATAAAAATATTCTTACTATCTTAATGTATCACCTACTTTCTTCTGTTATTCGTAGAGCACCATCTCATCTCAAAATTACTTGGTTGAAGGTAATTGCTAGAATCAACTGAATTTGCTGGCTTAGCATGTACTCCCTTAGTCTCGAATTACATGTCTATCGAATGGATGCATCTAGCACTAAATGGTGCTAGATACGTCCATATGAGCGACTACTAATACCGATCAGAGGGAGTTTTCTTTTATGTTATTGATTACAATCTGGAAACGATAAAATGGCCATTCAATAAAAAGAATATGCTTTGCGTCCTATCGAATTAAGTCGTCTATTGACCTATCCATTTTAGTACCAAAGAGGCTTTGGTAATAAAAAGGCTTAAAGCTGATATAAATGAAAGGTTAGGTATCCAATTCTATATTGAAGTGTAGCCAAGGGGGTTGATAGACTTGCTCAGACATATATTCTTGACCAAAGTTGGCTTCATTTGGAGGAAAATATGGTAGTGGTTAAATATTTGAAAAGTAAATCTTGAAATTCGTTAAAAGCGGAGTTACTCTCCAACTATATTTGTATGTGAGCATTGATCTTTAAATTGGGGGTGATTATTTGTTTTAAGAAGGGATAATGATTCACTTTAGTGTATATGATGCAACAGTATATTTTTGTTGATTGCTATGTTTGCTCTTCTTATCCTCTGATTGATCCCCGATTCCTTACCATTTCACACTCATGTTATTTTTTCTCTTCTAATGTTTTGAGCTTTAGATCGGGTTCTCATGCAAGGCAGTTACTTCTGTTAAGGGTGTGTTACTGTTTTATTTGTGGTTTAGATTATAACACATACTTCCGTTAAAAAATAGTAAGTGTCACAGCCTCTCATAATTAAAATAATTAATTATTCAAGTAACACATGCAGATTATCCGACACAACTCGATGCTGCCACTTTGAAGTGTCAAATTATGTTGGTGAGTTGTCCCATGCTATTGATGAATGGCTTGATAAGTGTGGTATTGTAGGAATTTCCTATATTAGTTAGATCTTTAATTAGGTTGGTTTGGAGGTAGGATATTCTTATTATGAGAATCAAGTATGGTATTAAGACATTGTGAGTACTATGTTTAGGCACGATTTTTGAATCATTTTTTCCCTTTTTGAGACACCATTTTTCCAGAAAAATACTACTTTCAGTTTAGAATTGTAGTAATACATGCAAGTGTTCATCTTGAGATTAGTATTAGCATTTGCGAGCATGTACATGCAACAAAGAGACTAATGGGGATGTACTGCATTTTTATATTATACTCCCTCCTCCATTCCTAAATATAAGTATTTTCAGAGATTCCAATACAGATTATATATGAATGTATATAGACACAATTTAGAGTGTATATTCACTCATTTTTTAAGGTATGTAGTCCGTAGTGAAATCTCTAAAAGTATATATATTTAGGGATGGACGGAGTATAAAAGCATGTTGTGCATGTGGAAGCTAAAGATATGAGTTGCCCATGGTCTGTGTCGATCCATCGGAATTTGTATGCCCCCATTAAACCCCCACCCCCTCATTATTTTCAGAACATTTTTCTTGCATGATTTTTTCTACCACACATAAAATATCCATGCCACACATCTGTGACAGCCCGATGCCGACGTTCAAGAAGATTCCCCTTTATTTTCGTTTCCGTCGTGTGGTTATTTTATTTAGTTGCATCATCATTTAGTTTGCATCGTCGCATCATGCATGGCATCTTGCATCGTCTGTCGCGTGCGGTGTTTTGAGTGTGTGTGCTTCGAGTGCTCACCGAGTCTTAGTGCGATAGAAACTCCCCCTCTCCCCTCTTATTTCGTTTTTGTGGTTTTGCTGAAGTCTTCGTTTAAACCCCTATTTAAAAAGGTTCGTCTTCTTTTAAAGGATATCATTTTATTAAATGTGGGGGCAACCCTTGGGTTTTTTATTTTATTCCTCATCTTGTTTTATTTTAAAACCGTCTCATTTTTCTTTTCTCTTTTAAAGAGATTTTATTTTATTCTTTAAATAAAAGCGGCTTTATTTTATTCTCTTGTTAAAGGGTTTTATTTTAATTCTTAAAAGGGTTTCATTTTTATTTGTTTAAAAAAATGCCCAAACTATTTTATATTGGGGTTTGTTTTAAAGGTGTCAAAAATATATTTTTATTATTTTATTTTATTTTGTAAAATTCTATTTTTTGTGTGTGTGTGTTTTCTATTTTAAAAGGAAAAAAACCAAAAGGCAAAAAAGGAGAGGGATCCCAGGCCAAGGCCCAGCCAGCCCCCTCCCTGACCTAGCGAGCCAGCCCGCAACTCCCTTCTCCCTCGCGCCGTCGTCTCTTCCTCCTTGATCCCCTCTCTGCCTTCCCCTCACGCAGCCTCCCCCTCAGCCCGATTCCCCTCTCCTCCACCTAGGTCGTCGGAGCCGTGCTGCAACCTCCCTTGCCCCAGCCTCGCCATGCCCCAAGCCCGAGCAGCCCCGCCGCAAGCAGCTCCCCCGCGCGCCGCCGGCCTCTGCAGCAGCTGCCCGCCGATGCCCGAGCTCCCCCACGCACCGCCATAGCTCTGGTTCAAGCTGAGCTTGCTGCCATGGCTCCGCGCCCCGCCGTCTCCCGCGCGAGCCTCTCCGTCGGCCGGCCTCACCAGCCCCGTGATCGCCTCCCTCTTCTCGCGCCCATGGCCTCCCGGTCGCCACCCTAGGCCGTCGTGCTCGCCGGAAGCCAGCAGCTCGCCTCGCTGCTCCCCGAGCCGCCTCGCTGTTCTCCCTCGCCGGCTTGCCCTCCAGCTGCCCCTCCAGGCCCGGTCTCCTCCTCCTGTTGTTGTTGTTAGCGCTGATGTGTTGTTGTAGGTGTTCCTGCTGCTATGTTGATGTTGCTGCCGCTTGCCTGCCGCCGATGCTCTTGCTGCTTAGTTGCTGCCGAGCTATTTCTTAGTCGCTGCAGATGTTGCTAGTAGCTGCTGCTTTGCTTGCTGATCCATGCCGCGATGCATTTTTGTTGTTGTCCCGTTTTGCCTTGCTGCTTGTCTTTTGAGCTGGCATGCTGTTACTATGCTTGTGCTGTCGCTGCTTGCCTTTTTGTTTCTCGCCTGATGATGTTGCTGTAGCTGTGCATGCTCATGCTGTCGCCGTTGCTAGTGCTGTTGCTGTTGCTGGCCGTAGCCTTGCTGCTGCTTGATCGAAATTCTGCTTGCTAGTGTGCTTGCTGTTGTTAGTTGCTGCGTTAGTTGTAGCTGCTAGTTGTGTTTGCTGCTAGCTATTGCTGATGCCTGCCGCAGGAGAATGCTAGGTTGCTAGCTGAGGCATGCTAGTTGCTAGATATTAGTTGCTGTCGCTTGTAGTCGTGGCCTCTGCTCGCATTTGCATGTGCTTTCGCCTGCCGTCGCCGCGTGCACCACCATCCCCTCCTTCATGGGACCGACAAGACCGCGTGTACCACGACGTCCTCGACGACCCCCGGAACATGTTCGAATACCGACGCCGAAGACCCGTGAACCACGACGCCGAGCGAACGACCACCGTCGACGAGACCGAGTACCACTACTTCCATGACGACCACGACTTCCACGACGTCCGCTACGAACCGATCCGCTCCGATATGCACGCTTCGAAGGTATACCATTGGAACGTTGTCGTGAACCGGATGCTTGTGATGTATGGGTTGAATGAATGTTGCACCGTATGTTGCCGTTGCACGTTATCTTCTTTTAGTCGTGCCTCGACACATGGGAACCCGGTAGCGGGATCACCCCATCTTTATTTAGCGTTCCCACACACGCTTCCTAAACGTTGGCACGATATCTCGACGAGTATCGGGATAGGAACGTTACTGTGGCTTCGTTTCCGTCTTGCCGCCATGGTTCCCTCTCGTTCGCCGTGGCGACACATGTTTCCTTCTCTTCTTGCCGTGATGTTGTAACTTGCATGCATGTCGCATTCATGGCATGATATATTGTGTTGCATGTCTCTTGTGCCGTAGCTCCGTTCCTTGCTCCGCGTGTTAAGCCGTCTAGGATGCCTTGTAGGATCACCTCTTCACCCCTTGCCATGTTAAAAACATTTAATCTTGCCGGTAAATAAACGGGAGTGAATTAAATAATTAATCGTGGAGTTTCGTCGATATGCAACTCGTTGCATATCGAGCTTCACTTAATGTGTAGTGTTTGCGTGAGGTGAATTGTCATGCCATGCCTTGCATCTTTGAACTGATCATGCATCATATTAGGGTGTACATCATGTCATGCATTTGCCGTGGTGAATATCTGTGTTGATGTTTGTTTCCGGTTTCCTCCGTCTCGATAGAGTTCCGCAAGCGTGTCGGAATGTGAGGACCCGTTCGATTACATTGGTTCGCCGACTTCACGGAGTTGTTCTTCTTCCAAGCAGAATCTCAGGCAAGATGACCATTTCCCCAGATACCATTACTATCATTGCCATGCTAGTTTCATCGCTTCTATCGATTATGTCTCGTTGCCTACCACTTGTTAAATATCAGCCTCTCAACAATGCCATGAAAACCTTCAATCTGTTCGACCTAGCAAACCACTGATTGGCTATGTTACCGCTTGCTTATCCATGTTGTTAGCGTTGCTAGTTGCAGGTGTAGTTGCTTCCATGTGATAACATGGGTCCCTTGTCATATCACCATATTAAATGCTATTTAATTTAATGCACCTATATACTTGGTAAAAGGTGGAAGGCTCGGCCTTTCTAGCCTGGTGTTTTGTTCCACCTTTGCCCCCTTAGTTTCGGCTACCGGTGTTATGTTCCATAATTGAGCGCTCCTAACACGATCGGGGTTGTTATGGGGACCCCCTTGATAATTCGTTTTAGATTAAAGCTGGTCTGGCAAGGCCCAACATTGGTACTACATTTGCCCAACATAATAACTTTGTTAATACTGAAAGCATAGGGCATCATGAACCCGAGGAGTAATTCTACATAATACAGGGAGGACCAGTGTTGATGGTGCTGGTGCAAAACAGAGCACTGTGCGGGGCCAACGTAGGGCAACTTGGGTGATTTCTATCAGGCCACCATACGCGTCGCTCATCCGTCGTGTCATGAGAACGAGATACGCGGCTCCTATCGGGATCGTCAACACGCTGGGCGGCCTTGCTGGATTAGTTTTACCTTTGATGAGATATCTTGTGCATCGGGATTCCGGTGATGCTTTGGGTGATCTCAGAGTTGAGGTTTTCCACTAGGGAATCCGACAAGATCGCGAGTTTCGTGATTGAGGATTTCTATGCGGCTTGTGGTAATTTGTGATGGACTAGTTGGAGCACCCCTGCAGGGTTAAATCTTTCGGAAAGCCGTGCCCATGGTTATGTGGCAACGTGGAAACTTTGTTTAACACTGGTTCTAGATAACTTGAAGTTAATTAACTAAAATATGCCAACTGTGTGCGTAACCGTGACTGTCTCTTTCGTGAGTTCCTTCTCCGATCGAGGACACGGTGGGGTTATGTCTGACGTAGGTAGGTGTTCAGGATCATTCATTTGATCATCAGTAGTTCACGTCCGTTATGCGTAGATCGCCCCCCTCTTATTTCTTGTACTCGTAAGTTAGCCACCATATATATATGCTTAGCCGCTGCTGCAACCTCCCCACTTAACCATACCTCACCTAATAAGCTTTGCTAGTCTTGATACCTTTGGAAATGAGATTGTTGAGTCCCCTGTGGCTCACAGATTACTACAACACCAGTTGCAGGTACAGGTAAAGATTACTTGACGCGAACGCGTTGATTGTTCATTTGGAGTTGCTTCTTCTTCTTCTTCTTCATTGATCTAGGATGGGTTCCAGGGCGGCAGTCTGGGATAGCAAGGATGGACGTCGTTCTTCTTTTGTCGTTTGTTTTCGTCCATAGTCGGGCCCTGCTCTTACTCTTGATGATTATGTAATGTACTGATGTGACTCTGATGTAGCTTGTGGCAAGTGTAAGCCAATTCTATTATATATCTCTTCTTTTGAGTACATGTACTTGTAACGATATCCATTCTTGCGACACGACGAGATGCGCTTCTATCCCTGACAAGGCCCCCGTGCCAAATTGAGGATAGGGTCGCATCTTGGGCATGACAGCATCCTTCTTTCTTGGCGCTGAGGGGGTTGTGCAATATGTTGTCAAGGAGGGAAGGAGGTGGGCAGACCTGTAGGGGACAGGAAGGGCAGACGATATTTTGCAGGAAAGGAGGTGAGGCGGTGGGCGCAACAGGGACGAACTTCTTCATGGCATGGAGGGAAGGTGTCGCAGAGAGATGGTTACGACCACACCATGATGGGGAGATGAGATGTGGTGACACCCGGTCGCTTGTTAGTTGTGCACAGAGAGCAGGAGGACAGTGTGATACGAGTGAGTGAGTGAGTGAGTGAGAGGACTGATTGTTTTTTCCTTCAAGAAAACTTTATTTTTTCCGTTCCTTCAAGAAAAGGAGAAAGAGCAACAGTTATCCGGTGACATGAATTTCACATAACAAACAAACAATCTTCAAAGAAAATACCAAGCAAGTGATCCGTATGTAGCCTACAATTTATAGCTCACTAAATTGAGATGTCGCTCGCATTGTACTATCAAATTAAATTAAATATAACATTATTCACATTGTACAAAAGTATCTTAGCGATAAGTATTCTTAGCAATAAGTATATCTATGTACGCGTACGTCTTATTAGATTTTTTATCAACTTACATTGCAAGTGAAGTGGATTTAAATTATTATTATGGGTATCGTTTTAATACATATCAAAGTTGGCATGCAGTATGTTTATATACGCAACCGGCAAAAATAACATCCATGACCAGTGGCCTCGCATGGGCATTCTCCTAGTAGTTATTAGACAGCAAAATAAAATGGACCATGTAATTCTATACTTCATTCTAGTCGATTTACATATATAGATCCTCTAAAACGGAGTAACGGTCTAAGAGATATGGCCATCACAAGATAATATGTCATGAATGCAAAATATATGCAAATGACAGCCACAACCATGTTAAATCATGGATGCAACAAGATATTATGAAAACACATGATATTCTAAGCAAGTTTAAATGAGACCGAAATGATGGATAACAATTCCGAAAAGTACCCATATAGAAATTAAGATTTCGGTAGTGTTCTGCCGAGAACACAATTTAGGGTTGAAACACAAAAATAAATGTCACCACGTTATTTTACACATTCGTTTAGTCAAGTTACATATGTAGATCATTTTAATCGGAGCTTTGGTTAAATAGTTATGGAACAACCCGTTTTTCATACGTCATTATGCACATTAAATGAAAACAACAAGTTAAATAATTTTTAAAATGTATGAAAGTGGGGTATTATGAATCTACACAGAATTCTACACATTTTTCATGTTGAAATTATTTTAATCCTGTGCACGGTTTGTAAGTTATTGTATGCATGAAGTTATGGGTTTTCTGTAAAACTGAAATTCCCTCGATAATGTTGAAAATCGCAGAGAACAAAAAAAAATACTAATGGGGAGGATCTAGAAAAGACCCAACACGGCAACGAGCACAATATAACAAAGAATGCATACGGGCTCTAGAAAATACACATCGCCCCTGTGGGTCAAGATCATCAAGGCAGATGAGGGATCGGGGGACCCTGCTCACCTTGCAGCCCGATGGGCTGGTCGGTGCAGGGGGTTTGGCTGGGCCTGAAGCAACATGCCGGCCCAAGCACGGCGTCGAGTGGCTGCGGCTGGCTCCGGATTGAGGTGAGGCTGGGGGGTATGCGTGCGGGCGCAGTCAACGGCGCTAGAGCGCTCGTTCTCCCTGTGCGGTCTTGGCTCGAGGCGGCCAGGTCCTGGCGAGGAGGACGACGCCCATGCCGAGGCCGGAGGCCATGGATGATCGTGGGGCTCCTCTAGGACAGCGGTGGTGAGGTCCGAGACATGAATCGTAGGACGGATCCAGATCGAGGAGGAACCGGTCTGGCCGACCGAGGAGCTCCTACTGGTGGAGACGCCATGTCCATAGTCGACTTCGTGCGAGAGCAAAAAAGAGAGAGAGAGGGTGAGAATCGGAGGGAGGGAGAGAAGGAGGGCAGGATAGATAGAGCGAGGGGTGTGGCCTGGACACGACTGCGGCGAGCTAGCTGGCCGGCGAGGTCGGGGTGAGCAGCTCCTGGAGGCGGCTGGGCGAGCCTGCGAGGTCAAGGGCCGGTGCCCCATGGCGGACTGGAGGTGAGGCGAGCAGGGGATGGCGGGAGGAAGGTCGCCGGAGGAGCGATTGGCGGGGTCCTAGACCTGCTAGTCACGGGGGGTGCTGCTCCGGCGGCTCGTCACCAGCGGACATGCAGACAAGGAGCATGAATCACTAGCGCCGCTGTGTTGCCCTGCGGACGCATGGACATGGGTGGCTTGCGGGGCTTTGGGCGCTGGACACGTCTAGCGAACAAAAGGAACTACGGGGTTGGCCGGTTTGGGAATCCGAGGTGGGAGGCGGTGGCTGTGTGGTGGGAGGTTGGTGAACACTCACGTTTACAGTACTAGCAAAAAGAGCTCGCGCGTTGCAACTGAAAAGAAAATAACACACGCTCTGAACGTAATATATTTTCACATGATATCACATTTATATTGCCGACGATGACCTTAGTGCTCATACAACGAAAATGTGTTTGAATGTATAATCACTCGAAATAAGATGAGAAATATGTTGTTTCTCCCCATGAGGTTTTTCAAAGGTGTGCATGTGTGGTTAACGATGGTTTTCTTTCCTTTCAATTTGGTTTTAATTTAATGAATGTTTATTGCAATTCGTATCGTCGTTGGAAAGAAAGAGAAAAAAGGATTGTGCACTACAAATTAAGTTAGCATTAAAAATAATATTTAAAAAGTATTCAACAGCTAAAAATAACATCCTATTTAGATTCTACATATTTTTTTAATCAAATTTCATATATAACATGTTAAAATCGAAGTTACGGTTTAAAAGATATGAATACTTTTGTTTTAGATAAAATGTGGATTGATTAACTGAAAAGTTGGGGTTTTTTTTGTTAAAACAAAACAAACGTTTTGACTGACTTAAAAATGGAGGGCGGGTTAATTACCTGAAACATCAGGGGGTTTTCTGAGAAAAGCAAAAAACGATTCGTTTTCTGACTTAAATCCGGACTGCGGGTTGTTTACCTGAAATATCAGGGGGGTTTCTGAAACATTCAAAAAAACGATTCGTTTTTCTGACTTAAACAGGACTGCGGGTTGATTTCAGCAAACATCAGGGGCCTTTCTGCAAAATAGCCACTACGGACGACAGAAGCCTTAGATGCTTTATTATTAGGGAGAGATTAGGTCCTGTTTAGAACCATTGAGCTTATATAATCCAGTTTTTATAATCTATTATATCTCTAAACATGACAAATTATGATATAGATTATAAAAACTAGATGAACAGATTATTAAAAACTCATAATTTACTTTATCCCAACTAAAATCAGATTATGGATTGCTAATGACCTATTATCCTTGTAAAGTTGAAGATAATTACATTTTTGCCACCGCCACACTCCTCTTTTTAAAAAGAAAACACAGGACGCACAGGTCATTATGTAATGTAAAACCTGAATTACAGTTTATATAATCTGGTCTCCAAACATGTCCACCTAGATTATTTTTATAAACCAGATTATATAATCTATATTCATAATCCAGATTATTATAATCTATTGTGGTTTCAAATAGGGCCTTAGCTAGGGTTTGGGGTTTTGACACGTTTTCGAGCAGTACTATCTCGATCGGACGGCTCCGAACACAATATTGGTGTAGGTGGGTCACGTGGTCTATGTAGGTGGGGTTGGGCACACAAGAGAGGGAAGATGGAATCCCGTGACAGAGTTTTTAAAACTGAAAGCATCCGATAATTAAACCGATGACGATGCCACTAGAGTTATCCGTTGGGATATCAAACGGACTCCGATTGCGATTAAATTTGGCACACGACCTACCTACATTATAATAAGACCTTACGCCAACTTTCAACCCAACCCGAGAAAGTTGAGTAGATCATCCCCTTCGTGCCAGATCCATTGCACGCCCATGTTCGCCGTGTAATTGCCTCACCGCGCCCGCTAACAACCTCGCGCACTATTGCTCCCTTGCATTCGGATCCACTACAACTCCTATTCGCCATGTCCCCGAGCTAGCTCCTGCTCGAGCTCAAGCGCTCGCCTCGCTTTCCCATAGACGTGTGTCCCCGTGGGAATGAGACCCCCCTAGGTTTCTGCAGCCCCGCCGTAGTCCCATTGCCCCGGTGGTCACCGGAGGGCTCACCGGTATCATCACCGTGTTCCCTGGTTTAGAGAGCAAGAAACCCGAGCCTTGTGTGCACAAGAGGAGAGGAAGACCATCTCAGCGTAAGATATCCCCTCGTAGTGTAGTGGTAGCGCACCCTTGTTTCAACCGAGAGGTCATGCGTTCGAAACCCCCCGAGCCTCATTTTTCATTTGTTTGATTTAGATTAGTGTGTGGGTGAGGGTCGGCCTGGACCCACTTGTCATTCACCGAGGGACCCTGGTGTGACTGCCAGTGGCCCCCTATATGTTTTCATTTTTATTTTTCTGGTTTTGGAGTTATTCCATTTAGGGCAGGAGCCAATTCTGGCAGTGGCCAATTTGGTCATATGCCAAATCTAGCATATCATAGGTTATATGTTAGATATTGTTTTGTGTGATTTGTTTGTGGCATGTTTCTCTACAACAACATATGCTTATGATATATGAATTTGGGGAAAACAAGTAATTCATCTCTGACATTAGATTTACCTTTTTAGCAAGTTGGTGTGTATGATATTTTCACCATGATGTCCTTTTATCAATTTGGTATGAAGCAATCCTTGCACCCTTTGGAAAACTTGTCAACATGAAAGTTGTTGTTTGTTTGGGGTACTAGGCCCTGGTATTTTTCTTTCCATTGAAAAGCTTGTCTACATGTGGTATTATTGCTGTCAACATGCTATGTCAATGTTGTTGATTTGTAGGGACAAATAATTCTAAGTACGGAATTTGTTATTTTGTAGCTGTGTTTCCATGTGCATTGCTAAGTATCTGCAGGCCCTTTGTTCTGGTGCAATGGAGTGAACGATAGAGCATGTTGCCCTGTGTTAGATTGTGCCCATACTTTGCAATATAGGTCTTCCATCATAGTTATTTTTAGTGTCAAATATGTCATGCTGATAAAAATTGTTGTGCACTTCATCCTATGATTTTTTCTACATCTAAGAATATGCTTAGTTCACCTTGCCATATTGGGTGGATGCTATCAACGAATCTGCGCAATATTTTGATTGCTAGTTGGTGTTAATTGTAGTACATGTTGCCGTCTGTCACCCTGTTAAATTTCATGTCATGAAAGTCCCTGTAGCATAGTGTTTCATTGCTATCAATATGTTATCATGTTAACTCTCCTTGTCAAACACTAAGATTTCACTCAGTCATAAATTGTTATGTGGTTATGCCATCTTGTGAGCTCTGTTACTATCGATCCATGCGTCTATCCATGTTTCTATAGAGGAATGAAATGTTGTGCATCATGTTGACTTCATCTCCATGCCTTGGTTGAGCATGATAGCTCGCTGTAGCTGTGAGTTTTGGTGTGTGTAATATGACATGTTGCTGTTTTGGGACAGATTGCTTGCATATTTGTTTTGTGCCTTGTGGGAGTTTTATCCGTTAATTTTGCATGATCTTTAGGTCTATTTCACCTAGAATTTCGTGCCCAATCCACTGGTATACTTGGGATTCCAAGAAATTTCCCATAGTCTCTCCCAAATTCTGTTTTATTATCGTTGCCTTTCTTACCTTGTCATGAGAGTTCCGAGAGATCTGTAACTTAGTTTGCGACGTTCTTTATATGCATTTCTATCATTTTCTCATGAAGCATTCATTTTTGCCATGTTCATGCATGTCAAAATAATTAATCTTAAGGTTCTGTGCAGAATGATAATAACTAAATAATTGCATGAGAAATATGACTAGTGTAGCATTGCATGTTTCATCCACACCATATTCATCCATCATATTGTTTCACCATGTGACTTGGATGTGTGTTCATTGGATGTTGTATTTTATTTTGGGTAGCCCCGGGTGCCGAGTATGAGTATGAGGACCCTGTTGAGAACATTCCTGGAGAGCAAGAGGTATATTCCCAAGAAGAAGTACCAAGCAAGACGATCATTGACCTTGATATTGTTTCTAACTTTGTTATGCTTAGCTGTCCCATTTCTATCATTAATTATCGATGCCTACCACCTGAATGTCAAGCCTCCCATAAGTGCAATGGTAAGCCTCTAACCCTTCCACATCATATCAAACATTGATTGTCTAAGTTAGCGCTTGCTCAGCTTTCTTATAGCGTTCTAGTTGCAGGTGCAAGGTGATTCATGTGTTGACATGGATATTCGGGATATCATCTTATTATTGCTATTTAATTTAATTCATATATATACTTGGTAAAAGGTGGAAGGCTTGGCATTTTTATCGGTCATTTGTTCCGCTTTTGCCGCCCTAGTTTCCGGTTACGGGTGTTATGTTCCATATTGAGCGCTCCTAACACGCTTGAGCTAGTTATGGGGACCCGTTGATAATTGGTTTTGGACTAATACTCTTCCGGCAAGGCCCAACATTAGTACTTCATTTGCTAGCAACTTAATAGTAATGCATAGTGCATAGCTAACCCGCGTATAATTAATCAACCACCCGGGCCAGTGCTCCTGATGAGTTTTGGTCCAAACTGGTAGACTGCGTGGCCACCACGGAGAAACTCGGGGTTTGGTTTCACTCTAGTGTGACCCATATGTAGTGCCGTGAGGAAGAGATACGCGCGGCTCCTATTGGGATCTGGCCTGCTGGGAGGTATTGCTGATTTGTTTTACTATTATCGAATGTCTCGTGGACTAGGGAAACGAGGATACCTCAAGCTATCTCGAGGTTCATGTTTTCTCTGCGGGGCATCTTGTGAAAGCTTGTGATGGACTAGTTGGAGCATCCCTGCACTCTTAAATCTTTCTGAAACCCGTGCCCGCGGCTATGTGGCAACTTGGAAGTTTTTTTAACATCCCAATATAGAAAACATTAAACAAACTTAATTAAAATGAACCAATTATGTGCGTAACCGTGATTGTCTCTTTTTGAGGCAGCTTAGAAGGAGAGCATGGTGGGGTTATGTTTGACGTAAATAGGTGTTAATGATCACTTCTTGATCATAATTAATTTGCGACTAACTTGCATAGATTCTCATCTTAATCTTGAATCGTAAGTTAGCGACCAAACAATGCTTAGCGCTGCTGCAACCTCACTCCTTAACCATGCCTTACCCAAATAACTTAATTAGTCCCGATATCTTGGTCATGAGATTGCTGAGTCCCTGTGGCTCACAGATTACTACAACACCACAGGTTCAGGTAGCATAGACCTTGACGCAGATGATACTCACATCTCAAGTTGGAGTATCACGAGGAGAGCCAGCGCATGTACGCTACCTATCCGGACGAGTAGAGGGATTCATGGTCGTCTCCTCGGCTAGCTAGATAGACTTCCTTGCTTTTACCGTTTGATTTCATCTGTAGCCGGACCCTGTTCTTGTGGGTGTTGAATGAATGGTGTGTGAACTTGTAATTTAGCATGTGTCATGTGTAAGCCAACTCATATACTCATCTCCTCTTTAAATGTATCTGCAATTATTTCTATACTTGCGAAACACCAAGATGCGTATCTATCCATATTAAGGCTTCGTCCCCAAATATGGATAGTGTCACATCTTAGACGCTACACGTTGGTAATCAGGGTCATACGACCATAGGAGCCCTTTGCATGATCGAACTTGGCTGAGTCGAGTATAGTGTAAAACTATTTTGAGTCTAGTTATATTGGAGAGTAGGATTCTTTTTAGTCCTCTTCTCCGCTCTCGTGAGGAATTACGACTTAGGAATATTAGTTCTACCCATCTTCTCACTCCAAGTAAAAATTAGGATCATGTGGGTATTTTCGAATTTATATGATGTTGATGTGACGGAGTTCTATACTTGGTGCCTCCTGTTTCCGAGGAATAGAGCTACAAGGGGTTTTAGTCGCATCGCTATCCCTCAGATTCCTTACTATCCCAGGACGTGGACATGGAAATGCTTCAATACTTTGCTTGGTGGCATATAATGACATAACTTTTCCCAGTACTGGTGGAGATAGCTCGGATGATCTACTAGGTCTGGTATCGTTGGTTTTTTAAGGTCTATGGTAGATGAGTTTGCAGAAATTCTTGGATATGTGTTGAGAGGTGAGGGTGCGGTCTTGGAGCTGATTACATTCAGTAGGTTCCTGGACCCGCAACCTGATAGCATAACCAAGAAAGATTTTGGGAAATTCTCACGTGGGAATTCAAGTAGTCACCTAGGAAAATTCTTTCATCGGATGTATGTCGGGATATATATTTGTTCCGAGCAATTCTTAGCTCAAAACTTGTCAATTTTAAGTGGCTTTTGAATCTAATGGCATCGTGAATAATCTATGGAAGCGTTCTTACTAATTCTATTTTGAATGCAAATTGCTAAGACTAAATGTTTCAATATTTCAAGCCTTCGATTAAGCTTATCAGCTTCATATTTTCATCTGTGATCTAATATTCATGTCCATCTTGAGGATGGCTCAAGCAACTCACTAGAATCTGGGTCGTGATGGGAAGCAGTGAGACCCTCCACCACCCTCTCCTCCACCTCCTCCTTCGGAGGCGTGGCAAGCTCTGATGGCTGTGACCAATGTGAATACTCAGACGTTGCTTCAGATGATGCAAGAAAGGAATCAAGGATATCAACACCAACAAGGGAATTTCAACAACCAGTCGTAGTTTGCTTCTCTCAATCAGTTCCTAGCTAATCAGCTCAAGTCCTTCACCTATTGTGATGAGCCTTTTGATTCGTACGATTGGCCTTGTGACATGAACAAGAATTTTGAGTGCATCAATCTCATGCATGAGGACGTTGTCAGATTTTCAACTTTCCAGCTAAAGGTCCAGTCAACAGAGTGTTGGGAGCAACAGAATGATTCCAGAGGTGGCCGTGTGATCAGTTGGGACGACTTTTGCCGTGACTTCAGAGCTCATCATATCCCGACTAATCTTGTTGAGGGTATGCGTGAGAAGTTCAGGAATCTCAAGCAAGGAACCTCGTCAGTCTATTACTATAACATTGACTTCGAGAACGTTGCCCGCTATGCTAAGCACGATGTTCCCGATGAGAAGAGAAAGATTTATCAGTTTAGAAGTGGACTCAAGGAAGATCTTCAGCTCCCTCTTGTCCTTCATGAGTGTCACGCCGAAGATGCGACCCTATCCTCAATTTGGCACGAGGGCCTCGTCAGGGATAGAAGCGCATCTCGTCGTGTCGCAAGAATAGATATCGTTACAAGTACATGTACTGAAAAGGAGAGATATATAGAATTGGCTTACACTCGCCACAAGCTACATCAGAGTCACATCAGTACAATACATATTCATCATGAAGAAGAGAAGGGTTCGACTACGGACGAAAACAAACGAGAAAAGAAGAACGACGTCCATCCTTTCTATCCCAGGCTGCCGGCCTGGAACCCATCCTAGATCGAAGAAGAAGAAGAAGAAGAAGCAACTCCAAACGAACAATCAACGCACTCGCGTCAAGTAACCTTTACCTGTACCTGCAACTGGTGTTGTAGTAATCTGTGAGCCACACGGGACTCAGCAATCTCATTTCCAAAGGTATCAAGACTAGCAAAGCTTAATGGGTGAGGCATGGTTAAGTGGTGAGGTTGCAGCAGCGGCTAAGCATATATGAGGTGGCTAAACTTACGAGTACAAGAAATAAGAGGGGGAAGATCTACGCATAACAGTCGTGAACTACTGATGATCAAAGAATGATCTTGAACACCTACTTACGTCACACATAACCCCACCGTGTCCTTGATCGGAGAAGGACTCATGAGAGAGACACTCACGGCTACGCACACAGTTGGCAAGTTTTAATTAAGTTAACTTCAAGTTATCTAGAACCAGTGTTAAACAAAGTTTCCACGTTGCCACATAACCGCGGGCACGGCTTTCCGAAAAGATTTATCCCTGCAGGGGTGCTCCAACTAGTGCATCACAAATTACCACAAGCCGCATAGAAATCCTCGATCACGACACTCGCGACCTCGTCGGATTCCTTGGTGGAAAACCTCAACTCTGAGATTACCCAAAGCATCACCGGGATCCCGATGCACAAGATATTTTGTGAAAGGTAAAACTAATCCAGCAAGGCCACCCGGTGTGTCGACGAACCCGATAGGAGCCGTGTATCTCGTTCTCAGGACACACCGTCTATGCATAGTGGACGGTTGCCAAACCTCAAGTTGCCCCAAGGTGGCACCGCCGACTTCTAGGCGGGTGGACCAACACTCATGCGGAGCACTGGCCCGGGGGGTTGATTAATTATCCTCGGGGTCTGGAAAGTCCCTATGCAATTTTATTAGGTTATTAGGCAAATGTAGAACCAAAGTTGGGCCTTGCCAGACCAGCTTTAATCTAAAACGAATTATCAAGGGGGTCCCCACAACAACCCCGATCGTGTTAGGAGCGATCAATTATGGAACGTAATGCCGGTAGCCAAAACTAAGGGGGCAAAGGTGGAACAAAACACCTGGCTAGAAAGGCCGAGCCTTCCACCTTTTACGAAGTATGTAGGTACATTAAATTAAATAGCATTAATATGGTGATATGACAAGGAACCCATGTTATCACATGGAAGCAACTGCACCTGCAACTAGCAACGCTAACAACATGGTTAAGCAAGCAGTAACATAGGCAATCAGTGGTTTGCAAGGATGAACAGTTGAAGGTTTCATGCATTGTTGAGAGGCTGATATTTAACATGTGGTAGGCAACGAGACATAATCGATAGAAGCGATAAAACTAGCATGGCAATGGTAGTAATGGTATCTGGGGAAATGACCTCCTTGCCTGAGATCCCGCTTCGAAGAAGAATGACTCCGTGAAGCAGATGAACCGATGTAGTCGAACGACACCTCACATCCGACCGCTTGCGGAACTCTATCGAGATGGAGGAAACAGGAAACAAGCATCAACACACGATATTCACCACATGATGCACAACACAAATGATGCATGCGGAGCTGAATACATGTAAGTCACGGCAAGACAATGCACACAATCAAACACTACACATTAAGCGAAGTTCAATATACAACGAGTTGCATATTGAAGAAACTCCACATTTATTTATTTAGTTCTATCCTGATTAGGTACACGGCAATATTAAATGTGGTTAAACATGGCAAGAGGTGAAGCGCAGCTATACTACCTATCTAGGCATTTTAAATGAGGTCGGAAATGACATATAGCATCTCTGAAACGACCTCACATATTAATTTACAATTCTATCCAGATCTGAACTGACACATTTAATTAGTTGTTCAACAGCAAAAAAAATAGGTTCACGTGATTCTACGCGTTGTTACAAGCAATTTACACATAGAGAACATCTCCAACGGAGCTACGGTTCAAAAGATACGGACACCGCAAGATATGATGGCATGAATGCAAAATGTGTGCAACGACAGTCACGAACACTTCAAAACACACAACCAGCAAGAAAATATGAAACTACATGAGATTCTAAGCAAGTTTCATATAGGACACGATCAAAACGGAGCTACAGTTCAACAACTATGAGCTAAACAAGAAATCACTACAATCTGCCAAAATCAGCCACATAGCATCTTCCACACCCCACAACTACGAGCTACACAAACCCAATATGCTCAAGCAAGGCATGAGACGATAGAGGGCAAGAAGAACTACAACATACAACTAACAACAACTAGCATGGCATCATGGATCACTAGAAAAGAAGTCACAAAATGGCTTCTCACACACAGTTTCAGACTTAGTGAAAATAACAGTTAACTGCAGTTTTCGGTCTGAAGTCATATTGACAGTAGCAAAACCATAAGCTATAGGACTCCAAATGGCATGAAAATTCCCAGCATGCTAGAGAATCCCCTACAACTAACTCCATTGCACCAACCTCAAAAGAGCTACAGATCACAAGATAGAAGCAAGACAAGACAACAACAAAAAATAACAGATTCCAGACTTAGAAATATTTCAGCATCTCTAAAACATCACTATTTCCTAGCAAGTAAAGAACAAGCAAACCACACCTAAACATGGATTTCAATTGAAAACAAAAATACCAGGGGCTAGACTAAACATCAAAGGCCATATCTCTAGTTGACAACTCCTTCAAACGAAGCACGGAATAAATCCTACAAAATAGACAAGAGGGCAACATGGCAAAATACCACGCGAACTAACTTTCTCAAAAGCTAAAACTAATAGCACAGATAAAACCTATGGATTTTTCTACCTCGAAAACATATAAAACATGTGGGGTTGCAACACAAAATATTGCCACACGTAAATGCGAGATGATAACCTAAACACGGTAAAATAACTAGCGTCGGAAACATACACGCAAAAATACCAATGACTACACTAAAATACATGGCAAAGGGGTTCCTAAAACATGGACATTTTATCTAAGACATTCGAGCAATCCGGGCACGCGCGAAAAAAATAACTACGGGCAAAAACATTATAGACATCACATGTTTCTAGGCATACGACACGCTAAACGACGTCAAATAATTATGCAAGTTGCAATATCGTATTCTGCGCAAGATTCTACACAAAAACCATATACAATACGCCTCGATCCGACTTACGGTTAAAAAGATACTGACGTTTTATTATCGTCATATTTCTGGAATTTATTAATTCCAAAAAAATAACCTAATAACTAATGGGCCGTATCTACTACTAGGCCTGACACAACTAGCACAAGAAAAATAAAAAAATGCACAAGCGCAGGGGGGTGCTCACCCTGGCCACTTGGGCCGGTTCAGTGGGGAGCTCGAGCAGGCCGAACTGCCGGTTCGGTGGGCCTGCGAAGCAAGGCCGGTGATGCAGCTGGCGCTGGCGGGCCACGGCGCTTGGGAGCCCAGGACGGGCGACGATGTCTTCGGTCCTCATCCTCCTTGTCGTGCCCGAGGGCACGACCTGGCGGCGGTTGACGACGAGCACGGGAATCCGGCGGCGGGGGCAAGGAAGGCCAGATCCTGGCGTCCTTGAGCGTATTCGGGCACCGGGGACCCGTTCCCAGCGGAGGGGACGGCGGGCATATGGCGGCCGGCGGCGAGAACGCGGCGGCCGAACTTCGGTCGGCCATGGCGAGCACCTGCAGAACGGGGAGAGGGAGTTTAGAGGTGCCCAGGGAAGAAGGAGAGAGGGAGAGGAAGGAAGAGAGAAGAGGCGCTCCGGCTTGGTTCCGGCGGTGGTCCGGCGAGGAGGCGGGGCGGCGAGGTGCGCGCGGGGATCGGGAGGGTGCAGCGCTCGGGCACGGAGAGGAGCCGGCGGCGGCGGCTGCCATATGGGCTTGCCCGGGCCCGATCTGGGCTCGGCGGGCCCGACGGTTGGTGGGAGGCTGAGGGGAGAGAGAGAGGGTTAGGGTTTCGGGGGTTGGTGGGCACGGTTTTCGAGGAGATAGGAGAGAGGGCTGTCTACAAATACCTGGGGGTCTATATATAGAGAAAAAGGGGGGCTGGGTTAACCGGAATTCCGTTCCGGATCCAATCGCGCGGTCAGAATCGGATAATTCCGAACACGGTAACGGGTAAGTGGCCGTGTAGGTAGATATCCTGAGACGAGAGGGAAAACGGGCGGCCCGACAACGTATTTTTAAAACACCGACAAACGTCCGACGGTAGACCGAATACGGTGCCTCTATGGTCGACCGTTCGGGTACCAGACGGACTCCTATCGCGACGAAATTTGACAGGCGGCCTACCTATATTAAATTAAGACCGTGCGTCAAATCTCAACCCAATCAGAGAAATTTTTACGCACACTTTTAAAAACAAGATTTAAACGATGCCCGCGGGCGCGTGCGTGAGTGGTCGGGCTCAGAACGGACAATGACGCGAACCTGCAACTAACAACGGATGCAAGTATTGAAAATTGGCGGCAACAGAGTCCCGATGCAATGCTGATGATGCGCATGATGCGATGATGATGCGACAAAAGAAATTAGACACACGACGAAAACGGAATAGAAGGGGAATATTCTGGAACGTTGGCATCGGGCTGTCACAATGAGCCCCCTGAGTTTGCTCAATTCTACAACATGGCTCTTAAGGCTGAGACAGCTTTGTTCAGGGTCGAGAATTCAAGAGAGATGTTCAGAGACTCTGATCCATCTTCGTCCTCCTCTCAGAATATTCCTAAGCAACAGAAGTATTGGGTCCTCCTCCCCCTCGCCTCATGCTCCTTAGCAGCTGAAGCAGAATTTGTTGTCGTGTCTGTTCCCACCCACCCAACCCAGGTTACCAATAGAAGCCGCACGCACCCAAGTCAGGAGCTTGTCTAGCTCACTTTCGCCCGCTCTCAGAGGTGACTTGTCACAAGTGTGGTCATAAGTGTAAGTACTCCAACAACTGCACCAACCAGCGGTGTTTTCTATCTCCTCCAATCAGGCCCCGAGATAATGCAATGGTGAACCATAATTCCAAGGCACTCAGAGATCGTGGTTAACTCAGCTCAAGTAGAAGAGTCTTCAGAAGTGATCATGGGTAATCTCTTGGCTAATTCTATTCCTACAAAAGTTTTGTTTGACACTCGTGGAGCGCATTCTTTCATATAATATCCTTTTGCGGCCAAGCATAAATTGCATCTTGAAGAGTTGCCAACGGCATTAGACGTTGTTTCTCTGGGAAAGCGCATGAGTTCTTGTTGGGTGGTTCTGGATGTCTCTATCAAAATGGGCAATTATTCTTTCTAGCCTCTCCAATTGTTCTCGGCAATTACGATATTGATCTAATTCTTGGCATGGATTTTCTTGGTATGAATAAGGCTTGTGTTGATTGTGCATCCAAAGAAGTCAAATTAACACATCCTTCTCAAGATGTGATCATTTTCGCTGCTCGCGATGACACGATTCATCTATTTTCTCTCATTGAGAAGGGTGAAATTTCACCCATATCTCAAGTTCCTATCGTTTGTGAGTATGAAGATGTCTTTTTAGAAGAATTTACACGAACGCCTCCTCACTGGCCAGTAGAGTTTGTGATTGAACTTGAACCTGGAACTGAACTGGTTTGCAAGCGTCCTTAAAACTTTGGCCCTCAAGGAGTTGAAGAAGCTGCTAGATGAGCAAGAATGTATCGGTTTGATCAGACCAAGTTCTTCACCTTGGGGTTATAGTGTTCATTTTGTCAAGAAGAAAGATGGCACGGACCGACTTTGCGTCGATTACTGTCCATTGAACAAGAAGATAATGAGGAAAAAGTATCCACTTCCCAACATCAACGAATTGTTTGAGCAATTTAAAGGGGCAAAGGTTTTCTTTAAGCTCGGTATTTGGATGGGCTATCATCAAATCTGTATTCATGAACATATTCCCAAGACTGCTTTTAGGACAAGATTTGGCTCTTATGAGTACACGATGATGTCCTTTGGAATCGCAAATGCTCCTCCGACTTTCTCCCACATGATGAACTTTGTCTTCTCTCCCTTCAAGAATGAGTTCCTCTTAGTGTATCTTGATGACATTTTAATCTTCTCCGAGATTGAGGAAGAACATGCAGAGCATCTCCGGTTTGTGCTTCCCAAGCTAAGAGAGCATCGCTTCTATACAAATTTCTTGAATATGAATTTTGGCTCAATGAAGTGGTGTACCTTGGGCATATCATCTCTGCTGTAGGCAGAAAGGTGGATCCTGAAAAGGTCAAGACATTGTCAAGTGGGAGCCTCCTGAGAATGTCAAGAAGCTTCGAACATTTCTCGGCTTACGAGCTATTGCAGAAGATTCGTGGAGAACTTCTCCAAGATTGCTAGGCGTCTTTCCAACCTTCGTCAGAAGACCGTAAAATATGTTTGGACTCCTGAGTGTCATTTTGTAGGGACCCCGATCCTAAGGCATACAGATCTAGCATGTGACACCTCATATAGCTTTGCGGCCTCATGCATGGTACACAACGGCTGCCACCTTACCTTGGTCAGACCGTTTATGCCTTTTGACTCACGTATATGATCATGTCGTAGCATCTACATGTCAAACAACCGGGTTCGGCATGACTAGTTGTAGACTCAAGTGGCACAACCGTATAGGGAGAGGAATACATAACCCTGCAATGCATGTGTGGGTCATCAGCACGTGTAGACGAGTCATAGCAGGCTACAAGGACTCCATTACACCGTGTGACATTTCCCCGTAGGGACAAATACATCAGCAAATAAGGATGCATGGAAGTCAATCATTGTGTCCGAAGCAGTAGCAAGCTACCAAGGCTCAGGGAAAGCACAAAGAGGCATTTCCTCGTAAAAAGGCTACTAAAGGCATACAACTAGGTGTCGAATCCCACACACACAATGCGTTTCAAAGCATTCATACAAAATGCACGATATGTGTATATACAACATGGCATCACAACATAACCCTACGACTCAAGTATTTACTGACGACTCATAAGATTCAACATAGTGTGATATTGCAAAAAGGGGTCGAAATACCTGACACTCAAGTCATACAAGCAACAAGCGGAAGCATAACATGTCTGGGTACAAACATCTAGAAAGTAAATGGTTAAGAAAGTTTGTCTATCTACAAGACCCTCCATAGGAACCAGACCTCTGTCTGGGATTCCCAAGCTACTCTGTCAACATCGATCTTATCATCGAAACCAGTAGCAAGACTGGAGTCTCCTGTGCAAAAACATAAATTAAGGAAAAGTGAGTACAGAGGTACTCAGTAAGACTTCCATAAGAACTAACTACATATGCATCAGTATCATCAAAGGGGGTTATGGGGTTTAATGCAGCAAGCCAACTTTGACTCCCTTGCTATCTTGTACTACGACTACCGACAGTTTAATAATGTGAGAAACTGCACATGAGTCCACTTGCTAGTCACCACAACAATACACAACTATTGATCCACTCCCGTCTCCCTACAAGAAAGCCATCCAGAGCACTCACACTTATCTTCCGCATTTTATAGTATCCACTTCAAGTTGTCTATGACCATATAAGTCTCCAAGTAGTCCATATCCATGGACGCGGCTATTCGAATATATGATTGCCATGCAGGGGTCTACTTCTTCCCACACGCTCTCACCACTTATCACCATATGCACGTCATGCAACTCGGCAACCTTAAAGCGGAAGCACTAGAATGGGCATCGGCCACGACTTGACTAATCACACAAGACTCTAGTCCAGGTTTATCGCCTATTTGAGATTGAACCTGCAAGGAAGTCCAGCTAAAGTTCCCTATATGGCCCGCAAACGACGTGTACATGATTCCCCAAGCCCACCTCGACGGGTGGTACTACGCTTGGTACACCAGGCCATGATGCCTTGCCTGACCCAAGCCCACCAATATAGGGTGCCACTCGGTAGACTACTGGCAGGACCTACAAACACCGTAAACTAGTTGTAACTCCTAGACAGCGATGAAGGCGATTAATAAGTCGAGAGAGTCAATTAAGGATCCCAATTTGCGGTAGTAGCTAGTCTTGGATAACATACACATGACTCAGTTCTTAAGGACAGTCCCAATGAGATAACCCACCATGTATTCCTACATGGCCTCTCATCGCTACCTTTACCAAATCGGGTTCACACACTTAGCTTCCATCATTAGAACATGATCATATTCATTCCAAACCATCATCCAGATGGATCCGGCCTGACACAACTGTAAGCATAGCAGGCATAGCAGGGAAATGGCACAACATGGCTCAAGCATCTACCAGGTATGCTAAGTTGCTTGGTTAAGCTATTTACTGTGACAATGATAGGTCATGCACAGGAATGGGATCATCTACCAAAGCAGATAACAGTTGAAGCGTATTGTCCTAATGCAATAAATGAGAGCAAGAGCAAGAGAGTGGGATTGTATTGGGATGTTCAAGGGGTTTGCTTGCCCGATAAAATATCAACACGTTAATGCTCCTCAGATCGATACTCGACCGTACCCTCCGGAATAGGACCTAACACGAAGAAACAACCATCAAAGGGGGGCAAATTAGTACACATCAAATACAACAACATGATGCAAGAATATTACATGGCAATATTATGTGATTTGGGTTAATGCACCTATTAACATATTTACATTAAGTAGGTTTGAACCCAAGGTTCAAATTCAACTCCATATGTGAGGTTACATATTGCATTTTGGACACAATGTCCAAATTCTCCTATTTAGGTTCCTCCATCATGCTTTAAAATAGTACAGATGGATTCCTCGGATTTTCCTGATAATTTTTCATATATAATTTATTTCATTTGGAGTTATAGTTGAATTTCTATGACTTTACAAATTTTAGTAATTTTTGGAATTAATTAAAATCCAGAAATGCATTTACTGTGTCACACATACATCAGCATGCCATCATCGGGTCAACTTACCGTTTTAGGTCAAATCTGACCGGTGGGGCCAACCGGTCAGTGATCCGGTGCTAAGAAGGGCTACTTCCCATGCTTACCAGGGGTTTCACCCATGGTGGGGCCACTGTCAGCCTCTCGGGAGATTAATTAAGCAGGGGGTTAGCGCTAATGATGGGGCCACGTGAGCCCCACCAGAGTTGGGCGGCAGCGACCAACCCGACGGTGGTTTTCCTCCGGAGTTCTCCGGCCACCTTTTGGCATGCTGGACAGCTCGTTTTGAAGCGGGAGCAAGACGCTTCCATCCCACCAGGTGCGACTACATGGGGTGGCCCATAGTGTCACCGGCAACAATGGCTACGGAGGTAGAGGCTCGGGATAGGTCGGGCTCAAGGGCAGGGGAATCGGGAGTAGGAGCTGGTGGTCAGGGAAGTATCTACGGACCCCTACGAGCACGCCGGAGTGCTCAAACAAGTAGGGCAAGTGCTCTGGACACGGCGGCCATGTCGCCGGTGGCAAGAGCTCTCGGGCTCGGCGGCTAGCGGGGGGGGGGGGGGGGGGGGAGTTAGAGGAGGCAATCGAGGACGAGGCTAGGGGAGAAGAATCGGGGCCTCATCACGAAGCTTTTGGCGCTGACAGCGGGGTCGAGGGTCTGATGTGGCCGGCTAATTGACATCGATGACGTCGGGTGCCGGAGCTTGAAGACGATGGAATCGAGGCGATGGAAGGTGTCCGAGCTCACATGGCTTGTTGAGGATACAATTGACGACAAGGCAGAGTGGCTGGAGGTGGAGTAGGGACCATGGAGTGGCCGGAGCTGGCTGTGGCCGTGAAAAAGCACGGTGGCGCTCTCGGGCGATAGAGAGAGCGAACTAGAGGAGGAAGAGAGGGCTAGGGGAAGGAGAGGATGAGGACGGGGTAAGGAGAGGATGAGGACAAGGAGAGGAGAAGACAACCATGTGGCAAGGGCGTCATGCTAGCGCTCTCTGCGGCCTCCAGTAGCGATCAGCCAGGCAGGAGGTGGCCGAGCGCGTGCCGACGTGCCACAGCCACGCACCCCAATCCTCGTGGCGACAGGTTAGGGGTGACTAGCAGCTGGGCTGCTCGGTCGGCACCATCCTGGGCCTCAGGTTGTTTCTTCCTTTTTTTTCTTTGTTTGTTTTGTTTTTCTAAAATTTGCAATATGTTCCTGAATTAGAAAAAAATACTAGGACAACTTATAAAAATATGAGAACTTTGGTGGGTACTAAAAGAAATATTCAAAAGCCCTAGCCAAGTTTCATATTTATTGTAGCTATAAACTTATTTATAGCATTTTATAACTCAAATTCAAACAATTATTGGTTTAACTCAATAAACAAAAATGGCAAGCAAAAAATATGAGTCACCTCTGGTTGATGTTGCCACATTTTTCCAGAGATGAGAACATATTTGGAGAGCCATTTTGGTTCACTTAAAATCACTTTAGTTGAACCTATTTGAAATCAAATAGTGCTAGGGTTTTGATCATACCCAATTCAGATCTTAAGAAAATTTAAACATGATGCAATCACAACACATGAACCTTAGTGCATGCTAAAAGTAGGGATCTGACAACTCAACCCCACTTAAAAGAATCTCGTCCCAATATTCAAGAGTCGTCGGAAAGAGGGCGGGGTACTCAAGTTGAAGACGATCTTCTTGCTCCCACGTAGCTTCATTCTCAGAATGATGGAACCACTAAACCTTAAGAAACATGATGTTCTGACGCCGGGTGACACATTTAGCTTGATTGAGAATACGAACAGGATAATGTCAGTAGGTGAGGTTATCTTGGAGATCAAGTGTCTCGTGGTCCACTTCACATATAGGATCCTTGAAGCAACGCCTGAGTTTAGAAACGTGGAAGACATCATGAACTATGGAAAGCTGAGGGGCAGTTCTAATTGGTAGGCAAGTTCTCCCCGTTTAGCAAGAATGCGAAAAGGACCAATGTAACGAGGAGCCAACTTGCCCTTGATACCGACACGATGGATACCCTTCAAAGGAGTAACCCGAAGGTAAGCCTTTTCGGCAACCTCATAAGTTACTTCCTTATGATGGCAGTCATACTGGCTCTTCTGACGAGACTGGGTTATCTTGAGATTCTTGCGGATAATGCAAACTTTCTCTTCTGCCTCCTGGATTATATCTGGTCCAAAGAAATGTCTTTCACATGTTTTTGACCAGTTCAAAGGTGTTCGACATCTTGGGCCATATAGAACTTCAAAAGGATCTTTACCTAGACTAGATTGGTAGTTGTTATTATAAGCAAATTCGGAAAATGGAAGGCACTTATCCCAATCCATTCCAAATGAGATAACACAAGCTCTAAGCATGTCTTCCAGAATTTGATTGACTCTTTCGACTTGACCACTTGACTGAGGGTGAAAAACAGTGCTAAAAGAGGGATGAGTCCCCATAGCATTTTGGAAACTTTCCCAGAATCAAGAGGTGAAAAGACTTCCACTATATGAATTGATTTCCAATGGAACACCATGCAAGAACACTATTTGAGAGATATATTAATCACCCAATTGACTAGCATTGATACTCTCTCGGATAGGAAGGAAATGAGACACCTTGGAAAGGCGATCAATAACCACGAAGATAGCATTATTCCCTTTCTTGGTGCTGGGTAATCTAGTGATGAACTCCATTTCAACTTTATCCCATTTCACTCAGGAATAGCTAAAGGCTGCAGGGTGCCAGTAGGACTTTGATGCTTTCCCTTGAAGCGATGCAAACGTCACAGTTAGCAATGAACTCATTGATTCTTGTCTTCATTGTGGTCCACCAGAACCTTTGGCGTAGGTCCTGATACATCTTGGTGCTGCCAGGGTGAATTGTGAGAGGAGATTCATGAGCCTCCTTAAGGATGAACTCTCGAAGTTGTTGCTTCTTAGGAACTACCAAACGGTTCCCAAAATATACTGCACCTCTATCATCCATGGAGAAACTACCACCAACTCCCATTGCAATATTATCCTTGATTCGGGAAATACCCACATCATACTACTGGCTAGCTATGATTTGATCCTCCAGGGTAGGTTTCTCCACCAAGGTAGAAAGGGATCTGCGAGGAACAGTGTGAAGATTAAGCTCGCAGAATTCTACATGAAGAAATGGTTGACCTTGTTGCAGTAGGACTTACAACTTAACACATGAGCCATGACATTGGGCTTGCCTGGGGTGTAAGTAATTCCTAAGTCCTAATCTGTAATCAGATCTAACCATCGTCTTTGTCTGAGATTCAGATCTAGCTAGGTAAAGATATACTTCAGACTTTGGTGATCAGTGTAAATCTTGCAACGATTACGAATAAGGTAATGTCGTCATGTCTTCACTGCATGGACTACCGCTGCATGCTCCAAATCATGTGTTGGATGATTTTCCTTATGTGGATGCAATTGTCGGGATGCATAGGCGATCACCTGTAGATCTTGCATAAGAACACACCCAAGTCCTTTTCTTGAGGTGTTGCAATAGATGACAAAGTCCTTGCAGAAATCCGATGGCACAAGTATGGGAGCCCAGGTCTCACGTCTTTCCAGTTCCTCGAAACTATGCTGACATTGTGGCGTCCACTCGAACTACTTATATTTCTTGAGGAGTTCCATCAAAGGCTTGGAAACTTTGGAAAAGTTCTCAACGAAACGGTGGCAATAGCTCGCTAAAACAAGGAAACTCCTAACTTGCTTAACTATTTTAGGGGGAGTCCAGTCAAGGATGGCATGAACTCTCGTGGGGTTGACTAGAATGCCCTTACCGGAAATCACATGCCCGAGATAGGTCACTTTTCATAACCAAAATTCACACTTGGAGAACTTGACATAAAGACGGTGCTCAGTGAGTTTTTCTAACTGAAAGTGCGTTATATCGACTAGAGGGGGTGAATAGGAGATTTTTAGAATTTAATCGCTAAGGAAATTCCTTTTGAGGAGATTCCTCACAGATGAATAACTTGCAACAGAAACAACAAAGGATCAGGAGTGCAAAGTACTACAACAACAGTTTTCTTGATGATGATTATGAAAAACAGTTTGCACAGTACGCAGGCACAGAGTAAGCAGGTGAGGATTAACTAGTGTGAAGTTGAGGAAATTCAGAGAAAGTCTTCAACAAATTCTTCAACCAGAGACAATGAGAATCTTCAACATACAATATTGAGGAATTGAAAGAGTTGAGGAAATAGAACCTGTATCATAGTGAAGACAGTTGTTGATGACCCAGTTCCAACTTCTGTGACAGTCGTACGTCTGGTTTGGAGCGGCTTGGTATTGAAACCAAAGGACACACAGTCTCGGGACACATAGTCCCTACCGTATTCTCCTTGAGCTAAGGACACACAGTCCTCGCCCAACACTCATGGTAAGTCTTCAGGGCAGACTTCTAAACCCTCACAAACTCGGTCACCCGATGATCCACAATTTACTGCTGGATTGCTCTAGACCATGACGCCTAACCGTCTGGAGGATGCACAATCCTCAAAGGTAAAGTGCTTCAATTCCACACAGGAACAAATTCTTCACTGATGCTCAATCACTTGGTTTTTGGTTTGTGGTTTGGTGTTTGGGGTCTTTCCTCACTGATGATGTACTCTCGAAGACTCTGAGGAATTTGGGTTGCTCTAAATGACAAGTGTTAGTTTCTCGCGGAGTAGCCAACCAGCTAATGGTTGTGGGGGGTGGCTATTTATAGCCAAGGAGCATCCCGACATGATTTGAAATTGATGCCCTTAAATATTATGACCGTTGGTGTGGATAAGATCGGTGAGGTGGCGCGAATCGCGACAACAGTCGGGACTCTCAACTGTGAGAGTCCTCATGTCTCTCATATTCCTCACTTGAGGCTTTTGTAGGTTTAGGCTTGGGTTGAGCATCATGAGGAAATTCATTCCGTAGTGTTACCTTGACCCCTTTAACAGTACGGTGTTCCTATGACTCAAAAGTGAAGAAAATGAAACAGAAAGAATAAATCTTCATGCTTCAAAGTCTTCGGACTGATTTTCTTCAGGACACACCGAGTTCCTCATCTTCAGTATCTTCATGAGGAATATCAATTTCATTGAAATTTCTTCGCGATTCAAATCTTCAGCATAAGACCAATTTCTTCAGCCGAAGATATACATTTTAAGGGGTCGATATTCATCGTATAACTCAAACTCCTCTGCGACTTATGATACGTCTCAAACGTATCTATAATTTTTGATGGTTTCACGTTGTTATCTTGTCTTCTTTGGATGTTTTATGTACCTTTTATATCTTTTTTGGGACTAACTTATTAATTCAGTGCCAAGTGCCAGTTCGTGTTTTTTTGTGTGTTTTTGACTCTTTTCAGATCTGATTTTGGAACGGAGTCCAAACGGAATAAAAACCCCAAAATGATTTTTTCCCGAACGGAAGAAGATGAGGGGGCCTCTGGGCCAAGCCAGGTGGGCTCCAGGGAGCCCACAAGCCCCCCACTCCGCCACCAGGGGGAGGCGACGGTGTTAGGGCTTGTGGCCTCCCTAGCCGCCCCCTGACCTAGATCCTTGGCATATATATTCCCAAATATTTAGCAAATAATCAGGGGAGCCCCGAAAATACTTTTCCGCCGCCGCAAGCTTCCGTTTCCGCGAGATCTCGTCTGGAGACCCTTCCCGGCGCCCTGCCGGAGGGGACTTTGGAGTTGGAGGGCTGGTTCTTCATTATCATCGCCCCAGCAATGACTCGTGAGTAGTTCACTTCAGACCTACGGATCTGTAGTTAGTAGCTAGATGGCTTCTGCTCTCTCTTGGATCTTCAATACAAAGTTCTCCATGATCTTCATGGAGATCTATCCAATGTAATCTTCTTTGGCGGTGTGTTTGTCGAGATCCGATGAATTGTGGATTTGTGATCAGATTATCTATGATATATATTTGAGTCTTTGCTAATTTCTTATATGCATGATTTGATATCCTTGTAAGTCTCTCCGAGTCTTGGGTTTTGTTTGGCCAACTAGATCTATGATTCTTGCAATGGGAGAAGTGCTTGGTTTTGGGTTCTACCATGTGGTGACCTTTCCCAGTGATAGTAGGGGCAGCAAGGCACGCATCAAGTAGTTGCCATCAAGGGTAAAAAGGTGGGGTTTTTATCATTGGTTTGAGATTATCCCTCTACATCATGTCATCTTGCTTAATGCGTTACTCTGTTCTTATGGACTTAATACACTAGCTGCATGCTGGATAGCGGTCGACGTGTGGAGTAATAGTAGTAGATGCAGAAAGTATCGGTCTACTTGTTTTGGACGTGATGCCTATAGATATAATCATTGCATAGATATCATCACGACTTTGCGCGGTTCTATCAATTCCTCGACAGTAATTTGTCCACCCACCGTCTACTTGCTTTCATGAGAGAAGCCACTAGTAAACACTACGGCCCCCGGGTCTATTCACATCCATAGTTTACACCTCCTCTTTTACTTTGCTTTGTTACTTTGTTGCTTTCAGTTCTCACTTGGCAAACAATAAATAAGGGATGGAAAACCCCTTCATAGCGTTGGGAGCAAGCTTTTGTGGTTGTGCAGGATCTTGAGATACTCCTCCACTAGATTGATACCTTGGTTCTCAAACTAAGGGAAATACTTACCACCGCTGTGCTACATCACCCTTTCTGCTTCGAGGGAACACCAACGCAAGGCTCCAAGGCCACGGGGGAAATCCTTTGCATTCTTTCCTAGGAAGTCCCTTAAAGTGTAGCCGCAGCTGAAGGATTCCTGGTGACATCGACACGACTATTCTTGGCGCCGTTGCAAGGGAAGCACAGCTGACATCAAAAGTATTTCTGGCGCCATTGCCGGGGAAGCACAACTGACATCAGAAGTATTTCTGGCGCCGTTGCCGGGGAGGATAAATCAAGATCTATCCAAGTAGGTATCACAAGCTCTTCTCTTGCATTTACTTCCGTTGCCAGTTGCCTCTCGTTTTCCTCTCCCCCACTTCACATTTGCCGTTTTCATTTGCCTTTCTCCTTCGCCGTTTTCTTTTGCCTTTGCCGGTTTTCTCTCTTGCTTGTGTTCTTGTTTGTTTGTTGAAGTCATCATGGCTGAAAACACAAAACTTTGCGACTTCTCGAGCCCTAATAATAATGATTTTATTAGTACTCCGATTGCTCCCGCCACTAGTGCGGAATCGTATGAAACCAACGCAGCTTTGCCTAATCTTGTTATGAAAGAGAAATTCTCTAGCCTTCCTAGTGAAGATGCCGCATCCCATCTCAATACCTTCATTTAGCTTTGTGATATGCAAAAGAAAATAGATTTGGATAATGACGTGATTAAGTTGAAACTTTTTCCTTTCTCGTTGCGAGATCGCGCAAAAACTTGGTTTTCTTCTTTCCCTAAAAATAGTACCGATTCTTGGGATAAGTGCAAAGATGCTTACATATCCAAGTATTTTCCGCTGGCTAAGATCATCTCCTTACGTAAAAATATCATGAATTTCAAGCAACTTGATCATGGACACGTTGCACAATCTTGGGAGAGGATGAAGCTTATGATTAGAAATTGTCCTGCTCATGGCTTGAGTTTGTGGATGATTATACAAATCTTTTACGCTGGCTTGAATTTCTCTTCTCGCAATATCTTGGACTCCGCCTCAGGTGGAACGTTCATGGAAACCACGTTAGGAGACGCTACAAAACTCCTAGACAATATCATGACCAACTACTCTCAGTGGCACACTGAAAGGTCGCCTGCTAGCAAAAAGGTGCACGCTATAGAAGAAATTAACTCGCTTAGTACTAAGATGGACGAGTTGATGACTTTGGTTGCTAGTAGAAATGCTACCATAGATCCTAATGACATGCCACTATCTTCTTTCATTGAGAGTAGCAACGCTAGTCTGGACGTGAATTTTGTTGGTAGGAACAATTTTGGCAACAATAATGCTTTTAGAGGAAACTATGTTCCTAGGCCTTTTCCTAGTAACTCCTCTAACAATTATGGAAATTCCTACAACAACACTTATGGAAATCAAAACAAATTACCCTCTGATCTAGAGAGTAATATCAAAGAGTTCATCAACTCTCAAAAGGTTTTCAATGCGTCCATAGAGGAAAAACTACTCAAAATAGACGATTTGGCTAAGAGCGTTGATAGGATGTCTTGTGATATTGATGCTTTGAAAGTTAGATGCGCTCCTCCCAAGGTCAACTTGGATGAAACTTTGAAAGCTATGCGTATCTCCATGAATGAGAGCAAAGAAAGAACTGCCCAAATTCGCGCTAGACATGAATGGTTTAAAAGGGTGCGTTCTAGTGATGCAAATCACGAAGATCTTAAAGTGCTTGGTGTGTCTCCTCTTGCGTCTTTCTTTTTGTGTGTCAAACCTACTTATGGAGGGGCTGGATATGAATCCACTTTGGTTGAAAAACGCCCCAATGATCTGGAGACCACCTATCTTGATGATAAAGGTGTGGAGAGTGGAGTAGAAGAAGTCAAAATTTTCGGTAGTAATGAAACTCCCACTTTGGATTTCAAGGAATTCAATTATGATAATTGCTCCTTGTTTGAATGCATTTCTTTGATGCAATCCATTGCAAACTCTCCACATGCTTATAGCCAAAGCAAAACCTTTACCGCGCATATCGTAGATGCTATGATGAAATCTCTTGAAGAGAAGCTCGAACTAGAAGTCTCTATACCTAGAAAACTTCATGATGAGTGGGAACCTACTATCAAAATCAAGATAAAAAACTATGAGTGCAATGCTTTGTTAGATTTGGGTGCTAGTGTTTCCGCCATTCCAAAGTCTTTATGTGATATTCTTGGTATTCATGAGATTGAAGAGTGTTCTCTTAATTTGCATCTTGCGAATTCTACTGTCAAGAAACCCATGGGGAGGATCGATGATGTTCTTATTGTTGCAAATAAGAACTATTTACCCATGGATTTCATTGTACTTGACATAGATTGCAATCCCTCATGTCCCATTTTTCTTGGTATACCTTTCCTAAGGACTATTGGTTCTATCATCGATATGAAGGAAGGGAATATTAGATTTCAATTTCCTTTAAACAAGGGCATGGAGCACTTTCCTAGAAATAAAATAAGATTGCCTTATGAATCTATGATGAGGGCTACCTATGGTTTGAGCACCAAAGATGACTATACGTGATCCCATCACTTTTTGCCTAGCTAAGGGCGTTAAACAAAAGCGCTTGTTGGGAGGCATCCCAACGAATCTATCCTTTCTCTTTCTGTTTTGTGTTTTCCACACTTTCATAGTTCTGTTATGATTGTGCTTTTGTGTTTCTTTTTGCGTTTGTGCCAAGCAAAACCGTTATGATTAGTCTTGGGGATGATCGTTTGGTCATGCTGGAAAAGACAGAAATTTTCTGCTCACGAAAAGAATTTTCATTGTTTTCTATAAGAGCTTTTGAGTTGATTCTTTTTGCTGATGATTGCTATGCAAATTCTTCATACTTTAGTAATTTTTCAGAATTTTGGAAGTACCAGAGGTATAAGAAATATACATATTGCTACAGATTGGTCTGCTGTTAAACAGATTCTGTTTTTTGTTGTGTTGGTTGCTTATTTTGATGAAACTATGGATAGTATCGGGGGGGGGGGGTATTAGCCATGGAAGATTAAAAGTACAGTAACCCAACATCAGCACAAGTAGAATTTAAGGTTGCTACAGTACCTAAGGAAGTGGTGGTTTGCTTTCTTGTACTAATGTTATCACGAGTTTCTGTTTAAGTTTCGTGTTGTGAAGTTTTCAAGTTTTGGGTGAAGTTCTTATGGACAAAGAGATAAAGAGTGGCAAGAGCTCAAGATTGGGGATGCCCAAGGCACCCCAAGATATTCAAGGATGCCGTAAAAGCCTAAGCTTGGCGATGCCCCGGGAAGGCATCCCCTCTCTCGTCTTCAATCCATCGGTAACGTTACTTGGGGCTATATTTTTATTCACCACATGTTATGTCTTTTTGCTTGGAGCATATTATCGTAGGAGTCTTTTATTTTTGTTGTGTCACAATCATCCTTTCTGCACACCTAGAGAGAGAGACATGCACTCACCGTGATTTTTTCGAGCTTCACTTATATCTTTTGGTAGACAAATCAGCTCACATGCGCTTCACTTATATCTTTTAAAGCACAGCGGTGCGTGGCTTGGTAGTTGATCTATGCTCTAAAAGTAGTCTCAAAAGGGGTACTTATCCAAAGGGATACAAAAACTTCCACCTTCATGTGCATTGAATAGTTAGAGAAGTTTGATTCATCTCAATTAGTTTTGAGTTGTGGTTATAGTAATTTTGAAGTCATGCTAGTAAGGTGTTGTGGATCTAGAAATACTTGTGTTGAAGTTAGTGATTACCGTAGCATGCACGTATGGTGAACCGCCGTGTGATGAAATCTGAGCATGATTAGTATATTGATTGCCATCCTTTGCGTGCCGGTCGGGATCGCGCGATGGTTTATACCTACCAACCCTTCCCCTAGGAGTATGCGTTGAATGCTTTGTTTCGATTACTAATAAATTTTTTGCAACAAGTATATGAGTTCTTCATGACTAATGTTGAGTCCATGGTTTATATTCATTTTCACCTTCCACCATCACTATCTTCTTAGTGCCGTGCAACTTTCGCCGGTGCACAAAACCCACCATTAGCCTCCCTCAAAACAGCCACCATACCTACCTACTATGGCTTTTTCAAAGTCATTCCGAGATATATTGCCATGCAACTACCACCATGACATGTGCCACCACGTCTACATTGCCATTGCATGATCATAATATAGCTAGCATGATGTTTCCATTGATGTTTATGCCATGCTAGATCATTGCCACGGTACACTACCGAAGGCATTCCATATAGAGTCATAGTTGCTCTAAGTTTTGAGTTGAAAGTGTGATGATCATCATTAATGGAGCATTGTCCCATGTGAGGAAATAAAATAGGCCAAAGAAGCCCACCAAAATAAAAAAAAGAGGACAAAGAGCCCACCAAATAAAAAAAATGAGAGAAAAAGAGAGAAGGGACAATGCTACCACTTTTTCCACACTTGTGAATATTAAGCACCATGATCTTCATGATTGAGAGTCTCTCATTTTGTCACCACCATATAACTACTGGGAAATTTTCATTATATAACTTGGCTTGTATATTCCAATGATAGGCTTCCCCAAAATTGCCTTAGGTCTTCGTGAGCAAGCAAGTTGGATGCACACCCACTAGTTTTCTTTAAGAGCTTTCACATACTCGTAGCTCTAGTGCATCATTTGTATGGCAATCCCTACTCATTCACATTGATATCTGTTGATGAGCATCTCCACAGCTCATTGATATGCCTAGTTAATGTGACTATCTTCTCGTTTTTTTCTTGCAACCTCCACCACACTCCACACCATCTATAGTGCTATAACCATGGCTCACGCTCATGTATTGCATGAGAGTTGAAAATGTTTGAGAAAGTAAAGGTGTGAAACAATTACTTGGCCAATACCGGGGTCGTGCATGATTTAAATTCGTTGTGCAATGATGATAGAGCATAGCCAGACTATATGCTTTTGTAGGGATAACTTTCTTTTGGCCTTGTTATTTTGAAAATTCATGATTACCTTGCTAGTTTGCTTGAATTATTATTGTTTCCATGTCAATAGCAAACTATTGTTTTGAATCTAATGGATCTGAACATTCACGTCACATAAGAGGAATTACAAAGGACACCTATGCTAGGTAGCATGAAAGCATCAAAAATTCATTCTTTATCATTTCCCTACTCGAGGACGAGCAGGAGTTAAGCTTGGGGATGCTTGATACGTCTCAAACGTATCTATAATTTTGGTGGTTTCACGCTGTTATCTTGTCTTCTTTAGATGTTTTATGTACCTTTTATATCTTTTTTGAGACTAACCTATTAATTCAGTGCGAAGTGCCAGTTCCTGTTTTTTCTGTGTTTTTGACTCTTTTCAGATCTGATTTTGGAACGGAGTCCAAACGGAATAAAAACCCCGAAATCATTTTTTCCCGAACGGAAGAAGATCAGGGGGCCTCTGGGCCAAGCCAGGTGGGCTCCAGGGAGCCCACAAGCCCCCACTCCGCCACCAGGGGGGAGGCGGCGGTGTCAGGGCTTGTGGCCTCCCTGGCCGCCCCTGACCTAGATCCTTGGCCTATATATTCCCAAATATTCGGCAAAAAATGAGGGGAGCCTCGAAAATACTTTTCCGCCACCGCAAGCTTCCGTTTCCAGAGATCTCATCTAGAGACCCTTCCCGGCGCCCTGCCGGAGGGGACTTTGGAGTTGGAGGGCTTCTTCATCATCATCATCGCCCCTCCAATGACTCGTGAGTAGTTCACTTCAGACCTACGAGTTCGTAGTTAGTAGCTAGATAGCTTATTCTCTCTCTTGGATTTTCAATACAAAGTTCTCCATGATCTTCATGGAGATCTATCCGATGTAATCTTCTTTGGCGGTGTGTTTGTCGAGATCCGATGAATTGTGGATTTGTGATCAGATTATCTTTGATATATATATATATATATGAGTCTTTGCTGATTTCTTATATGCATGATTTGATATCCTTGTAAGTCTCTCCGAGTCTTGGGTTTTTTTTGGCCAACTAGATCTATGATTCTTGCAATGGGAGAAGTGCTTGGTTTTGGGTTCTACCATGTGGTGACCTTTCCCAGTGATAGTAGGGGCAGCAAGGCACGCATCAAGTAGTTGCCATCAAGGGTAAAAAGGTGGGGTTTTTATCATTGGTTTGAGATTATCCCTCTACATCATGTCATCTTGCTTAATGCGTTACTCTGTTCTTATGGACTTAATACACTAGATGCATGCTGGATAGCGGTCGACGTGTGGAGTAATAGTAGTAGATGCAGAAAGTATCGGTCTACTTGTTTTGGACGTGATGCCTATAGATATAATCATTGCATAGATATCATCACGACTTCGCGCGGTTCTATCAATTCCTCGACAGTAATTTGTCCACCCACCGTCTACTTGCTTTCATGAGAGAAGCCACTAGTAAACACTACGGCCCCCGGGTCTATTCACATCCATCGTTTACACCTCCTCTTTTAGTTTGCTTTGTTACTTTGTTGCTTTCAGTTCTCACCTGGCAAACAATCAATAAGGGATGGAAAACCCCTTCATAGCGTTGGGAGCAAGCTTTTGTGGTTGTGCAGGATCTTGAGATACTCCTCCACTAGATTGATACCTTGGTTCTCAAACTAAGGGAAATACTTACCACCGCTGTGCTACATCACCCTTTCCGCTTCGAGGGAACACCAACGCAAGGCTCCAAGGCCACGGGGGAAATCCTTTGCATACTTTCCTAGGAAGTCCCTTAAGGCGTAGCCGCAGCTGAAGGATTCCTGGTGCCGTCGACATGACTATTCTTGGCGCCGTTGCAAGGGAAGCACAACTGACATCAACTTATAGATCATGTGTACACTCATGAACACATTAGATACTTAACCTATAAGTCTTCAAAAACCACCAAAATTACTAAGGGCACTAGATGCACTTACAATCTCCCCCTTTTTGGTGGTTGTTGACAGCTAGGTTAAGTTTTCAACGGGGATAAAAATATGAAGTGTGAATACTCAGTGAGGAATTTGAAAACAAGATACTGAGAGACCCCCCTGAAGATGTGGACACTTTGAGGAATTTGCTTTCACAGCAAATGCACATTGATGAATTATATCATTGAGATCTCCCCCTGTATCTTGTAAATCATGCATACATATGACATATGATATGAGGAATTTGAGAATGCATGATTAGAAATGGTATCTCACGAATTTCAGCATGCGTGCATTGATATTTTGAGGAATAAGCATGCGAATAAAAACGTTCAAACGCGTCAGAGTACCATCGGGCTGAAGTTACAACTCATTACATAAAACACTTCAGAAGAACCAAGAGTTTGTAACTTAATAAAGTTATAAGCCCCAAAATTTATCCCGCGTGAAGACTAACTCAAATTTCCCCCCTTGTCATCAAGTGACGAAAAGGGACAAAACTGAGCACTAACGCCTGATGAAGACTTTCACTTCTTGGCTGATGAAGAGGCGCGAGGATTCTTGGCGACGGGCTTCTTCCTTGGGCCAGTAGCAGTGTCTTCTGGTTCTTCATCAGATTCTATAGTGCGGAATGAAGAAAAGGAACTGTCCTCAAGGTCTAGAACTGGAATTGGCTTGAATTTCTTCTTGGGAGGCCACGACCAGTCAAGTCCTGAGTAAACTCAAATTCATCAAGTTCTTCTTGAGTCTTCAGATGATCCGGGGTGGCCCAGGTACGATGAAACACCTCATGAAGATAGTAGTGATTTTTGTTCACTGCATTCTGAGTCTCGTTGAGGGTTTTCACAATGGCACTGAATTAATGTTTTACCCATTTGTGATTGCGATCGACCTTCTGATGAAGACCGAGGAGTAGTTCTCTGGTAGTCATTATACTTGGGGCAACAGGGCTAGGCGGATCCTCCATAGCAGTTTCATCATATGAAGAATATGATTATGCTTCGCGAAACTGGCCATCAAGGGGCCGACTTCCTTCATCTATGAAAGATTATCCTTTTCCTTCAACAGGCTCAAATGTCTTCTTGATGACTCTGATCGGAGGCAGATATCCAATGTGATTGTTGAAATCAGCATGATAGTTGATGCCTGACCTACGTCTGATGAATCTCATGATCCACGGAGCATAAATCCTCATTTCAAATGGCGACATGCCATTATCAGCCAAAGTCATCAGGAAGAAATGATGAAGGTTTATAGGTATGCAATGGATGATGTTGAAGAGGATATTCTTCATGATGCCTACTACATATTCCTCATCATCATGGTCTTTGCTGGGTGCAAGGGTATTGGCCAAGATTCAGTAAATGGTTTGTGGTTCATACTTCAAGTCTTGAACCAGAAAGCGAGTCCTTGGAGGTTGATTCTTGGCCAAAGGCTTCATGAGGACTTCCATCAGTTTGTTGGGCAGCTCCCGTTCATCATACATCAGCACAACTTGTTCTGAGGGAATTGAGACTGGAAGCACTCGCAACATTTCAGTGTCAGGAGCTTTGTAGTGAGTGTGTTGAGTCATCCAGTCCAGCACCCAAGTGTTGATATCCTTCGGATGTCCAGAGATGTGCAAAGTAGCATAGAACTAAAGAATTATATCACTGTTCCAATCACCTATATCAGTGTAGAGAGGCAGCAGTCCAGCTTCATGAAGAACATTGAGGACTGGGGCGAAGCAAGGAATTTCTTCCATCTCAACATGAGGAATATGCTTGTGCTGAAATATTTTGTTCCTCCCATAGAGCACACAGGCATGGTAGTTGAGCCGAGTCCTTGTCCAAAACTTCCTGTGACTGATGTGAAGCTTGTCATATGGATTGTCGCCGATGAAATACATCCGTTCTTCTTAGAATGCTTCCTTTTGAAACTTTGGCCTCTTTGAAAAAGGCTGATTTTGCTTTGGTTGAAGATTATGTTCTTGTTCTTGAGGAGATACTATCATTGTTGTTTCAGTGTTGACCACAACAATAGCAGTTTCGGTATTGGGTGCAGGAGCATTTTCTTCGGCCTTTTCCTCAGGTTGAGGATTTTCTTCAGATTGAGGATTTTCCTTGAGTTGAGGATTTTCCTCAGCTTGAGGAATTTTCTTGGTGGAGGAGACAAAGTCTTCAGCTGCCTTGAACAGTTTCATCAGATGTCTTTTGAGGAATGAAGGATTGAGGAATATCATCAATTTGTATTTCCTCATCCTTGGTTTCTTCAGATTTAGCATCTTTAATTTCCTCATCTTCTTCAGGAATGACATAGTCAATTTCGAAGGGAATAAGTGCATATGATGGAGCTACCTTCAGAGGCATAGCATCCACTGCAGCAGTTGAAGACTCTGTCTGAGTTAACTTGGGGCGCTTGGCCTCTGATGATTCGGAGGTCATTGAAGCTTTCTTTTCTTCGCTTCTTTCTCAGCAGCCTTAGGTCATGTCTGATGCATACAGAACCATCTTTTTCACCTTTGAGGGTTGAGGTGAAGGAATTTTCTCTTAGGAGCTAGTGCAGTATCAGTCCTAGCAGTTTCCTCAGCTGAAGCATGTTCATCAGCTGGAGTATCTTGAGGTATTTCCTCAACAACAGGTTCATCAGTTGGAATATCTTGAGGTATTTCCTCAAAAACAGGTTCATCAGCTTCATCTTATTCAGTCACCTGAACAAAATAGCTGGACTCGGGCAGCTTTTGTTTCACTCGAGGAGCAACCTTCTTGTTATATTCATCAACTGCATCATTTGCAAACTTGATGAAATTTACCTTGAGACTTTGACGATCAGATAAATTCGTGTACTTGTCAGTCATAGTGTTTAGTTCAACCTGGGTGGACACAAGAGCTTCAGGGGTCAGATTGAGGAGATTCTTCCTGAGGAATTTCTCCTTCTTTAGTTTTGCAGCCTTTGCTTGCTTGGCTTGCGTCTCTTTCCATTTAGCCTCATTGATGAATGTGGCAACCATATGACTGAGACCTGGGGGAAGCTTCAAGTCATAAATGGGGGTGCTTGGATCTTCATACCAGACATTGATGAATTCTAGTAGAACATTGGGATCCATGGCAAGAGGAATAGAGCTGCCTGAGGCTTGTGCAACTCGTTCCTTCTTGTTTCTGATGATGGCTTGAAGAGTTTCATCATTGAATTCCTCACTCCCTTCTGATGCAGAAGGGATGTTGATGACTTTGTTTGGGCTAGGCCTGATTCCCCTTCCATCAGTCCTTTTAGTCTTCATGGGTGTTGGTGAAGACTTTGTTGCTGAGCTCGTGGAAGATGGTACAGAGGAGCTCGAGTGAGCAGGATGAGACTTGACAATCTGCTTTTGTTCAGGATTTGAGGCCTGTGTTGCTGATGAAGGTTTTGGCACAGGTGCAGCCTTCTGAGGCAATTGCTCTTTAGTCTTTGAGGCCTTTGGTTTCTTTGGCATAGTCTTCACTTGAGGAATAGCTGTAACAGAAGCTTCAGCAGCAAAAGAGGTGGCTCCAATGGCAGCAACATATTCCTCATTGTATTTATTCACTGCACCTTTTGCTTTCTTCTGAAGTTTAGACAACTCTTTTTCTTTCTGCTCACGGTACTTCTCAACTGTTTTGACGCTTGAGGGATGTGCAACCTGTTGATCACCAAGAGGAGGCATTTTGCAAGGTGGCTTGAGAGCGAATTTCTTCTCATACTTTGGAATGATGAAGCGATATTCCTTCCACTCGTTAGTCCACCTGCGTTCTATTTTCTGAAGCCTATTTTGCAGTTCGCCATAGGTTCCTTTCCATGTGTTTCCTCATCTGGCGTGCAGTCATCAGTGTATATATCCTTAGGGATATCAACTGCAGTGTTCTGTTCAAGTTTCTTTCTACCCTTTTGCTTTCTGTCATCTTCCATTTTCTTCAACTGGTGCTTTTGCTGAGGAATTTGCACTCTTGAAGATTTTGATGACACTGGCCAAGTTTCTTCGAGGAACGCTGCAAATGAGTTAAGTTGATGAGAACCTAGAGATTCATCAACTGACATTTTGTACTTGTGAATAGAGTATAGGTGCGAGGAATTTGGAGAGTTCATATGCGTTCTCATATTTGTAGAAATTGAAATTTTGAAAGTTGATGAATTTGACCAGTGTGTTTAGGAATTTGACTAGTGGTTTGAGGAATTTGACTAAGCATTCTAATCTTGGGTTTCAGAGTTGTGCAGATTCGAAAATTTGCACAATTGAGGAATCACATGAAGAATTTTAGTGGCTTAGTGAAATTCATCAAGTGTTTGAGGAAATTAGTGTGCGAAGCTGATAGACACTGAGGAAAAACAGATTTTTGGAATCTAAGCTGAAATAGTATATCAAAAGGGGCCTTAAAATAAGATTTTAATTACCCTTTGAGACGAACATGAAGAACAGAGGCATAACAGTAAGAAGCTCTTCAGTTCGAGTCTGTTGCGCCCTAACTTGGTGGCAGAAGACAGCTACGGCGGCGGCGAATGTAGATGTTCCGCTTTCGGCGTGAGTTCGGCGACGGAGAGGTCGAGGAAGTGAAGCTGTTCCTCACTGTTGGGGATATTATCTACAACGTGACCCGCCGTAGTTGGGCCGGGTCACCAAGTGGGCGACTCATCCTTCGGCGATTCAAGCTTTGACCCAGCAGGCCCGGGAGCTGGATGGCGGCTCAGGATCCACGTGGAGGATCAATTATCTGGGAGTTCTCTAGTCTTGGAAAGCACGGCGATTTAGAGATAGAAAGAGTCATAACTTGAGTTATGGCAAGGACTCTTGTAAACCCTAAGGCCTCGACCTGTATATAAAGGCGAGTCCCTAGAGGGAAAAGATAGGTTAGAGATCATCGAGAGCTAGGTCAGGCGAGTTACGCCCTCCTTGTAATGAAACATCATCAATACAACACAGAGCAGGACGTAGGCTTTTACCTCCTCACGAGGAGCCGAACCTGGGTAAATCTGAGTCCCGCTCCCACTCAACCCCTTTGAGTCGCCGCCAAGGTGCGATGGCTCCATCATTAAGTCCTTTCACTAGGACATCTGCCGTGACAAAACCACAACAGTTGGCGCCCACCGTGGGGCCTACGCACGGTGGAATTGAGTTCTCGAAGGGAGCCCTATCAGGGTCAGGGAGCAACGCGGCCGGGCTCATGACCCGGAGCCGCCGCGGAAAGCACTACATCGACAACTCGCTATGGGGGCCGAGGCGGATTTAATCGAATCCGGCTACAGGGTCCCCTTCGGCAAGATCAACATCTTCATCGGCATAGTCGGTGCACCCATGCCTAAGCCGGACATCTCCACCGACACCGTCGAGCCGGCCAGGCATGTCCGTCCCGTCATGCTACCAAGCCTGACGCGCCCGGTTTTCGTCGGCTTCACGCAGGGAGCTGATGAGCCAGAGCGATCGGCGACTCAGGAGACTACGCCGGTCAACACAGATGACGAGTCATCCATGGGCGACACAGATTCAATCCAGTCTATGCACGAGGGCTGCCTCGGAGATCTGTCGCTAGCGATGGATCCCGAAGTCCTCGATCGGACCCGCCATCAGATCGCCGTGTATATGGCGGGGGGAACACAGTCCCAGCAAAAGCCTGTAGGTAACAATGAGGCTGGCGAACCATCCAAGAGCCCAGCTGCAGTCGTGGTGGACCTGTCGGTGGAGATAACAAGGATCATGGCGACCCGAGTAACGGCAGAAAACCAAGGAACAATAAACGACGAGTTGGCAAAGCTGCGAGACGAGATGACGAAGGCCCAGCGAGATGCGGAGCAGAAGCCGCCAGGATTGAGACTCGACAAGCTCAGATCACCGTGGAGACGGCCCGCTTGAACACCGAGAACTGGCGACTTGAAAGGCATCAGCGCGCGTCTGACATTGTCCATCAGAGGAGGCACCAGGGACGTTTACCCCCTGATCTGAACCCTACCCGCCTCTTCGGCACTCCGCGCACACCCGGGGCAGGAACCGTTGCAGGGGGAGGGCCGGCTCAGCCGCCAAACCCGCCGCTTCAGCCAACAAATGGTCGCGTTCCCTGTTTCCAGACGTCTCAGGGCCACTTTTCCAACCCCATGGACAACATGCTCGCCGCGACTCGCCACTTAGAATCCCTTCTGATTTATGGCAACACCTCGGTTGAAATAGAAGCAAGAAACGTTGTTGAGATGTTGAAAACGGCGGTGGTCCAGAACGCGCAATTCTCACAGAGCCTCGATCGCCTGCACTCCACCGCTCAGGCGAGCCGCACCAGAAGCCGGCCGGAGGACCAACCCGCCATAACCAGCGGGTCGCGACACCTACCTCAGAATAACCCGCCTGACCATCGGGACCCTCCCGTCCGCAACGCCTTTGGGGCGACAGGCCTGGATCAGCAGGACATCCAAACCCGCCCAACGCCACTTAGCGGAAGCGGCAGGCAAGTAGGGGTGCCATGCTTGGCCCCTGCCCTACGCAACGAGCAGATGCCGAAGGACTTTAAAGGACCAAGGAAGGTGCCCAACTACTCCCCGGACCTTGAGCCGGCATCATGGGTCGAGAGTTACGAACTCGCAATGGACATGCTCGACGTAAGTGAAGCAGTCTATGCGAGGTACTTTACAATGATGCTTGAGGGGACGGCGCGCACCTGGTTGAAAAACCTGCCACCCAACTCCATCCAGACTTGGGCTGAACTGAAAGAACGTTTCATCAAAAATTTCTGGGGAACTTGCAAACGCCCGATGACGATCGTCGACTTACATCATTGCGTTCAGCGCCCCGATGTGTCGGCCCACCACTGGACGCGGCGGGTTGCGGAAATCGTCCACTCGTCACACAGCATCACGGTGGCTCAAGCCGTGCTGATCCTGGAGCAAAACTGCCACTATGAGCCCTTGGTACAGAAGCTAGGGCGACTCAAGCGCAAGGTCCAGGATATGGGCGAATTGATGGACACCCTCACTCGGTACGCCGAAGGAGACGGTACTAAGGATCCAGGAGAGGACGGCAGCAAGGCCAACTCACCGAGGAAAGGCGAGTCATCCAAGAATCACTCCCGGTTTCAGAGACGCGCCCACCATAATCATGGTGGAAATAGCAAGAGAAGGCAGCAGGAAGGATCCACGGACTTCGTCGCCAACACCCATGCTAACAATGGAAATCAGCGCCAGAAGAAGAGGGGTTACAGTGGCAAGAAGTCACGCAACTATAACGAGATACTTAAGGGCCCCTGCCCGCATCACGCCACGACGGAAGGACCGGCGACTCACTCTTGGGAAGACTGCTACGGAATGTAGGAATTTCGGGCGGAGGCACTCAAGAAGGGCCAAACCGGTGACCAGAGCCAACAGCAGGAACAGTTAAGTGCGCCTAATCAACGTCAGAACCCGTTCGGTGGTTTTCCCGAACCAGGGGCCCAGGGCGGCTCACAACCAAGCAGTGGCCAGTACCTTGTGCATAACCAGCAGTGGTATAACCCGCCCGGAGTGTTTCAGCAGCCACCCCCGCAGGGGGCTCCCCAGGGGCAGGATGATAATGGCGGGTTCCGCAGCAATGCCAAACAATTAAACAGCGGACAATACCACGTGTTCACCACCAGTGCCTGTAAGCGATACAAGAAGGTGAAGCACAGGGCGTATAGCGTGTCTGAGCTAGCACTCCCCAGGTATCTCCATTGGTCTGAGCAGACTATCTCCTGGAGTAGGGAGGATCACCTGCCCAGAATCGACAACCCCGACGACTTAGCATTGGTCGTGCCCCCCAAGTCGGGGGATATACCCTTTCAAAGGTTCTTATGGATGGTGGCAGCAGCATCAACATATTACATTTCGACACCTTTCAAAGGATGAACCTCTCAGAGAAAGACCTAATGCCGTCAACCACGGTATTCCATGGTATCGTCCCGGGTAAGTCGGCGTATCCGATTGGGCGGGTCAAACTTAATGTGGCTTTTGGTACAACATCTAATCACAGGAGTGAGTCGCTTATATTTGAAGTGGTCAAGCTAAAGAGCCCTTATCATGCGTTGTCCAGGCGGCCGGCTTACGCCCGGTTCATGGCTCGCCCCTACTATGTCTACCTCAAACTCAAGATGCCTGGCCCTAAGCAACCCATCACGGTCGATGGTGACAGGAGGATAGCAAAGGAGTGTGAGTAAGGAGATGCGGCTTATGCAGAAATCGCCTGTGCTGCAGAAGAACTCAAGTATCACCAACCAATGTTGACCCTGCGGATATGTCGCCCCTCAAGAAGCCAACGACTGATGCCGAGCCACTCCTCAAGTTCAAGTCGACGGATGACACTAAGATGGTGGATTTCATCCTGGCGATTCATCCAAGCAGTTCACTATCGGGGCGGGTCTGGATCCGAAATACGAAAGCGCGCTCATCGAATTCATCCATGAGAATCGGGACATCTTCGCATGGAAACCTTCTGACATGCCTGGTGTACCGAGAGAATTCGCTGAGCACCATCTTAATGTTGACCCTAAAGCAAAGCCGATTCAGCAATATCTTCGCAGGTTTAATGAGGAGCGATGCAAGGTGATCGGAGAAGAAGTCGCCCGTCTTTTGCCGCCGGATTTATTGTTGAGGTCTTCCACCCTAAATGGTTGGCTAACCAGGTTCTGGTGCTAAAAAAGAACAACACTTTCCGCATGTGCATTGACTACACCGACCTCAACAGAGCCTGCCCAAAGGATCCTTTCGCCCTTCCCCGCATTGATCAAACCATTTATTCGGTTGCGGGCTGCGAGCGTTTGTGTTTCTTGGACGATCAGGAGAAGACCGCTTTCATAACATTGTTTGGGGCTTTTTGCTATGTATCCATGCCGTTTGGGCTCAAGAGCGCTGGGGCGACTTACCAGCGTTGTATCCAAAACTGTCTCCGCGGCCAAATCGGACGCAACGTTCACGCTTACGTTGATGACATCGTGGTCAAATCTCGCAAGAAGGAGACGCTCTTGGAGGATCTCAAGGAAACTTTTGACAATCTGCGGGTGTATTAGATGAAGCTTAATCCCACCAAGTGTGTCTTTGGCGTTCCCGCAGGAAAGCTGTTGGGATTCTTGGTGTCCGAACGCGGCATTGAGGCCAACCCGGACAAAACCGAGGCAATCACTTCGCTCAGGAAACCAGCGAATGTTAATCAAGTCCAACACATGGAGGGACGTATGGCGGCCTTCAGTCGCTTTATAAGCCGCCTGGGGGAGAAAGCTATTCCCCTCTATCAGTTGCTTAAGAAAGCCGATCGTTTTGTTTGGACGGACGAAGCCAATGAAGCTTTTGAAGCTCTGAAGAAGAAGCTGGTCAACCCGCCGGTTCTGGCCGCCCCGACTAAAAAGGAGCCTATGCTTTTATACATCGCGGTGATTACCAAGGCGGTGAGCGTGGTAGTGGCTGTCGAACGGAAGGAAGAAGGAAAGGAATACCCGGTACAGCGCCTGGCGTATTTCATCAACGAGGTGCTAACCCTCTCCAAACAACGTTACCCGCGTTGGCAGAAGTTGGTTTATGGGGTCTTTATGGCGAGTCGGAAGCTCAAACATTATTTCCAAGAACATCCTATCACGGTGGTTAGCTCCGCCCCTCTTGGGGACATCATCCAGAACCAAGAAGCGACAGGGCGAATCGCCAAATGGGCGATTGAGCTTGGGCCGCACCACGTGTGGTATGCACCTCGCACGGCTATCAAGTCCCAGACATTGGTTGACTTCATCAATGATTGGACCGAGTTGCAGATTCCGGAAGACAGGCCTGATCTCACGTACTGGACTATTTATTTTGATGGGTCTAGGCAATTGGAAGGCTCGAGGGCTGGCGTGGTGTTGATTTCACCCCAGGGAGACAAGTTCTGTTATGTTCTCCGACTCATGTTCCCGTGTACCAATAACTCTGTGGAGTATGAAGCCCTGTTTCATGGTTTGCGACTCGCCAAGGAGATGAACCTCAGACGCGTTAGATGTTTGGGCGATTCCGATCTGGTGGCTCAACAAGTTTTCGGTACATGAGATTCCCGGGATCCCCTGATGGCCGCTTACAGAAGAGCTGTGTCTGATGTGGCGGGTCATTTCCATGGTTATCAGGTCGATCATATCGACCGGCGATTAACGAAGCAGTTGATGCCCTCTCGCGTCTCGGCTTGTAGCGTAAGCCAGTTCCTCCTAATGTCTTCCTGGATATTCTCCATAATCCCTCCGTGAGGCTGCCTTCAGAAGAGGAGTTGGCGATACCAGATCCTGAGTCCCAGTTTGTGGCGGCTCTCCGTGTTACGCCAGATTGGATTCTTCCTTACTTGGCATACCTCACACGAGGCGAGTTACCTTCGGATGAGGTGTTGGCCCATCAAATCGTTCGTCGGAGCAAATCCATGGTCATCATCAACGGCGAGTTATACAAGCGGAGTACTTCTCGGGTATTTCAAAGATGTGTTTCTTCTGATGAAGGGTGCGTAATTATGAACTAAATCCATGCCATAGATTGCGGGCATCATGTCGGGTCACGTTCCCTGATTTCCAAGGCGTTCCGACATAGATTCTTTTGGTTAACGGCTCATGCGGATGCAAAAGAGATAGTTCGTCGATGTGATGGGTATCAATGTTTTGGACGACAGGCTCATGTGCTGGCTCAAGAACTAAGGATGATCCCTATCACTTGGCCTTTCGCGGTCTGGGGGTTAGATATGGTTGGTCCTTTTAAGATGTCATCCAATAAAAAACTCATCTACCGCTGGCGGTTGATAAATTCACCAAGTGGGTCGAAGCGGAGCCCGTTGGCAGCTATGATGCAGAAACGATCGTCAAATTCTTGAAAAAGTTGATATTCCGGTTTGGATACCCACACAACATTATCACTGATAATGTTACCAATTTATCACAAGGGGCGATGCAGGTGTTTTGCCACCGGGAGCACATCCAGCTTGATGTGTCTGCGGTCGCTCATCCACAATCTAATGGGCAGGCAGAACGGGCGAATCATGAAGTACTATGAGGAATCAAGCCCCGACTTATGGTTCCCCTGGAGCGCACCCCAGGGTGTTGGGTTGAGGAGTTGCCTTCGGTATTATGGAGCATTCGAACCACCCCGAATCGTTCTACGGGTTTTACTCCTTTCTTTCTGGTGTACGGAGCAGAAGCCGTCCTTCCCAGTGACATTAGGCATGACTCGCCCAGAGTCGCCGCTTATGTGGAACAGGATAATGCGCTGGCACGACATGATTCTTTGGATGGTTTGGAGGAAGCACGCGATTTGGTTGCCTCCCGATCGGCTATCTATCAGCAATATTTGCGGCGTTATCATAGCCGTCGGGTCAAGAGCCGAGCTTTTTAGGAGGCTGACTTAGTGCTCCGTTTGATCCAAGATCGCACTGGCATGCATAAGTTGTCACCACCATGGGAAGGACCGTTTGTCGTCAGCAAAAACCTTCACAACGGGTCATAATTTGGTGGCTCTTCGACCTGATCGGCCAACCACGGAGGCTGAGTAAACTCGCCCCTAGAACATAGCCCATCTGCGGCCTTACTAGACTTGAGCTATTGGCTCCGCTTTTTTCCTTTCTCTCCCATCTTTTAAGATTGTAAGTCTCTCATTTATATAAAGCAATAAAGTTGATACCCACGGATCCTGGGTTTTTTCCTGCCACTTCATCTTCTCGAAAGCATGGATCTTTATTGTTCATCGATAAGTCACCCAAACATGGACGCTATCAATACCAGAGAGCATAAGTCGCCATGTTGCACTTATTACAACACTGGGTATCGATAAGCCAAAGAGGATCAAGCCGCTACACGTGCACGATTCAAACATGGGCGCCTTATATGATTCTGAGGATTAGGCCGGCTTACTTGGGGGCTATCGGCCCCAAGTCGTTTTGTGGTAAGAGCGTATATGCTTCTACAATCCTATGACCGGTCTTTCCCCTAATCATAGGTCACTTGGAGCCTTCCTCTCACTGAGATCAGCCTAATTACCCATTTGGCTAGCGAAAAATTACCGCACTACAAATGGTTATACTGGACTGTGTGTTGGCCAAATCTCCATATGGACCCATGAACTCTTGGCGAGTCAATCCACTATTTGGACCCTGAACTCACCTTGGTTAAAACATGCATGGTACCGGCTAGCGCCCCACATGGAAAATAGAGAAACCATTGGTTCATTGAACCTGCTTCACCGAAGCTTGACTCGCGCTTGATCAGCCGGTCTAAATACTTGGGCTTTTTTATACAAAAAGTCTCCCTTGGGTAGCACTTGAGTTTGTCTGACTCGTCCTATCCTGTCGCGACTTGAACGAGCCGACGAAATTCTTACTCGCCTTCCTGGCACTGCCACAAGGTTTCACAGATTTATAAGACTCGCCTGATCTTGTTGAGCCGGGTTTTCCGCATATAATTCGCCAGAACACCTTGAGTCGGTTATTATTTATTATCATCCATTACTCATTGTGATGGTTTGATGTATGTTTTTGTTAGCCCAACATGTTGGTGATCAAAATCTTTACTGACATGGCGGGTCAAGCATCATAGGCATCCCAAGGGCGGCACAAGGTTTTTTAAGGATCACAGAAGAGTTCTGCAATAGGCATAAGCAAGGGATTGTTTTCTACAATAACCTATTACATGGCTCGGATGGCCAAATCAGTAAGATCTATTCTGCTGGTGCCTCCGGGTCAACTTGCCTTGAGCTCTGGCGGACTTCAAGTTGTAAATCGCCCAGTACCCAATTACACTTGGATAGAGCGGCGAATTCGTCTTCATCATTCAAAAATGCTGAGAGATCCGCCTCCAAATCAAAAGGGTTTTTGGGCCGACAAGGAGTCAAGCTGGTTGTCACAAAGGTTGGCGGGTTTACTTTCTTGTTCTTGTCGTCATAAGAGGCTTGGTACTTTGACAAATCCAAGCTTGCTGCTAGATGAGTCGCCGCCGAGCATGATTCCCTGACGACACGCTGATAATCATCTTGAGTAAATTCTGACTCGTCGTCCTTGAGTTGTGGGAAGCCTGCTGCCACTTCTTCGGGTTTCAGTTCTGGAGCATATGCCAAACACCGACTCAACGTAGTCAGCGCCCCTTTCCGGGCGGCTGATCGGGTTAGCTCACCTATCACATGCGGAAGGATAGATAAGCAGCCAAGCATCTTTTTGATTGATGTGATTGGTTCCTTGGCGCCCATCACTGCCTTCACGGTCAGCATGCTCCCACTATACAGCTGCTTAGTCAAGGTGTAAATCGCCTTTAACTTCAAGATACAGTCGTCCTGAAGGTTGGCGGCTCTCGGGCCTACATAAGGGACAATAATGGTTAGTGCTTTTTTCACACTAATTTTTTATTTTAAAAGATACAAAACCAGGGATTCCTTCTTACCAAAGATGGCCTGTGTCATGTTGGCGATATGTTTCTTTAAACCGGCCAGCTCTTGTTGCACGGCTTCCAGTTTTGTTTCAGCCATTTCCGCTCGGTTTAGCGCGGTGGCCTGATCAGCTTGAGACTTCTTGTTGGCGGCTTTCAGCTTTTCCATATGAGCTAAGATCATCTAGTATTTTTCTTCTGCTTTAGCCCGCGCGTCTTGCTGGTCGGCTAAACTTTTCTTTAAGTCACCCAACGTCGACTCAACTTGGGCCAGAGATTCCTGTCAACATATTATCAA